>NW_007726489.1:142529-153664 GCF_000696425.1 Galeopterus variegatus | reverse complement strand
CTCCATCAGATTTTTAACTTAGCAGCTTTATTGAAATTTACTTTACATACCCTAAAATTTAACCCTTTAAGCGTATAATTCGATAGTTTTAGTATATCATAGAGTTGTGCAACCATCATCTTAATCAATTGCAGAACATTTTCATCACCACTAAAAGAAAGCCCTTACTCATTAGCAGTAACTCTTTCCAATCTCACTTCCTCATCTACTGTTTTCATTGATTTATCTCTTTCGGAAATCTTACATAAATGAAATTATACAAGGTATGGTCTTTTATAACTGACTTTATTCAATTAGGATCATGTTTTCAAGGTTCATTGATGTTAAAGCATATAGCAGTACTTTATTTTTTGATTACTGAATTACATTTAATTGTTTGGATATACCACATTACATTTATCTATTCACCTAACATTTGAGTGTTTCTAATTTTTGGCTATTATGAATAATGCTGCTTTGGACACTCATGTACACATTTTGTGTGGACCTCAATGTTTGTAGGCATCTCGAGTATATATATAGAAGTGAATTTACTGTGTCATTTTGTAACTCCATGATTGATATTTTAAGGAACTTCCAGACTGTTTTCCAAAGTGGTTGTAGCATTTTAAAGTCCCACCAGTAGTGTAAGATGATTTTGGTTTCTCCATATCTACCCTAACACTTTTTATTTTCTGTCTTTTTGATTATTTTAGTGGGTATAAAGTAGAATCTCAGGGTTTTTATTTTAATTCACCTAGTAAATAATGATGTTCAGCAGCTTTTCATGGGCTTCTGATTTTCTGTATATCTTCTTTGGAGAGCTGTCTATTCAGATTTTTTGACTATTTTTTAACTGGGTTTACATGTTGTAACTGAGTCATAAGAGATATTTATGTAATCTAAATATAATTATTTATCAAATATATTGTTTACAATTTTTTTTTGACTCTGGGTTGTATTTTCATTTTCTTCATATTATTCTTTGAGGAAAAAAGCTTTTTTTATTACTTAGATTAAGTGAATTATATTCATCTTTTCTCTTGATCCTTTTACTTTTCACATCATGTATAAAAAGACTGGGCTTAATTCAGGGCCATCAAGATTTACTAATCAATTTTCTATTAAGAGATTTATCATTGCAGCTTCTACATTTAGCTCTATAATTCAATTTGAGCTAATTTTTGCGTGTGATATGATGAAGGAGTCCAACTTCACTGTGTGGTATGTGGGTATCCAGTTGTCCCAGCACCATTTGCTGAAAAGATGAGTCTTTCCCCATTTTGGAACACATCAAAACCAATTCACCATACATTTATGAGTTTATTTCAAAGCTTGAAATCACATTTCATTGATCTATAGATCTGTGTATTAGTCCATTTTTGTTGCTTATAACAAAATACCTGAAACGGAGTGATTTATAAGGAAAACGAAATTTATTGCTTACAGTTTCTCAGGCTGGGGGGGTCCAAAGTCCATCTGGTGGTGGCAACAGTGATCCAGGAGTCTCAGGTTGTAAGATTGTGGAAGCAGAGAGAGCAAGACAGTCTCTCCTCTCTTTTAAAACCCTCAGAACCACACCTCTGACCACCATTTTTAATCCATTCACTAGCACACAGTCCTACAGTCCTATCACCTCCTTAAGGTTCCACCTTTCAATTTTCTTAACAGGATTTCCCACCTTCTTAACAGTCACAGTGGGGCCTAAATTTCTAATACATAAAACTCAGAGGATGCAAGTCAAGTTCCAGTGAGTTTTGGGGGGTTGTAATTCAAGTTTCAGTGAGTTTGTGGGGGGACATAATTCAATCCACTATAGTCTATCCTTATGCAAGTTACACAGTACCTTGATTGGTGAATTGGTATAGCTTTGTAGTAAGTTTGAAATCAGAAAGTGTAAGTCTTGGGCCGGCTCGGTGGCGCACTGGATAGTGCGCCGCTTGAGAAGCGCGGCGGCGCTCCCGCCCGAGGGTTCGGATCCCACATGCAGACCGGTTCCCGCTCACTGGCTGAGCCAGGCGCGGGAGCAACACCAAGGGTTGCAATCCCGTTGCGGGTCCCCGGTCCGGTACGGGGGCAACACTGAGGGTTGCGATCCGTTGCTGGACACGGAAAAAGACAAAAGACAAAAAAATAAAAAAAAAAGAAAGTGTAAGTCTTCTAAATTTAGTCTTTTCTGAATGATTATGTCTATTCTGAGTCATTTGAATTCCTATATAAATTTTAGAACAGCTAATCAATTTCTGCAAAATGCCAGCTATGATTTTGATAGAGAATGCATTGAAATCTGTCAGTTATTCTGAGTATTTCCATCTTGATAATGTTAAGCCTTCTGATTCATGAACATGGGACAATTTTCTACTTATGTAAATATTTTGTTTTATTTACCAATGTTCTGTATTGTCATAAGTTTTGTACTTTTGTTAAATTTAGTCCTAAATGTGTTGATTCTTATTGATGCTATTGGAATTGGAATTGTTTTATTAATTTTACTTTTTATTGTTTATTGCTAGTGCATAGAGATACAATTGGGTTTTTATACTGATTATGTGATCCGAAAAGCTGCTAAACTCATTTATTAGTTCTAATAGTTTTTAGTGGATTTCTTAAGGTTTTCTACATGTGAGATCATGTTATATACAAGTAGAGATGCTTACTTTTAAACATTGATGAGTTTTATTTCTTTTCCTTTTTTTTTTTTTTGCCTAATTACCTTGGATAAAAAAATCCAATGTTGACTAGAAGTGACAAGAATAGACGTCTTTGTGTTGTTTCTGATCTTAGGCAAAAAACAGTCATTCACCATTAAGTATGATGTTACCTATGAGTTTTTAATAGATGCCCTTTAGCATATTTAAAAATTTAAGTATTTGTATCATGACAGAATAATTTAAGTTGCTGGCTATTATTATTTCCTTATTCTGATGCAGTTTACTCTTCTTTTTTTCTGTTGTTGACAAATATATTATATTTTATATTAAAGAAGCAAAAATAAAATTACATGCATATTGTTTATAAAACTGATTTTAAATCAGTTAAGAGGAAGGAGAAGACATGTACTTTCTTTTATACTGTCTTTTTTTCTTTGCTATTTTATAATATGTGGTTCTTAACCATCTTATTTATATTTATTTTTGTGGTGTACAGTGTGTTGTTTCGATACATGCATACACTGCACAATGATTCACTGAGGGTAGACAGCACAGTTTTGTCTCCATTAGTTCACCCTTCTTCCTGCCCCCACCCCCACCCCTCCCAACGTCTGGTAACCATTATTCTTCTCTCTACTTATACTGTCTTTTATAACTTCATAATAACCATTACCATGCTTTTTATCTTTTTATATAGATTCAAATACTGTCTGTGGTCACATACATAACTAAAAAGCTATCTTTAGAATTTCTTTTAAATAAGGCCTACAAGCAATACATTCAGTTTTGTTTCTCTGGGATTAGCTTATTTGGCTTTACTTTCTGAAAGGCGATTTTGCTGGATATGACATTATTGGCTGACATTTTCTTTCAGCACTTTGAGTAAGTCATCTTACTGCCTTATGGCTTCCATTATTTATGATGATGCATGAACTGCCAATCTTATTGGTGTTCCTATAATTGACAAATCATTTTTCTTTTGCTTTATGATTTTTTTTTATCATTGGATTTTAACAGTTTTATAGTGGTGTGGCTGGGTGGGGATATCTTGGCTTTTGTACTAGTTGAAGTTCTTTGAGCTTCTTGGATGTACAGGTTGATGTTTTTCATAAAATTGGGGAAATTTTTCAGTCATTATTTCTTTAAATTTTCTTTCTCCTCTTCTGTTACTCCCATTATGCATATTTTGGTGTCCTTAATGATATTCTTTTTTTTTTAAGGATAATCTAAGAATGGCATTTTATTTTATTTATTTATTTATTTATTGTCTTTTTTTTTGTCTTTTTCCGTGTCCAGCAACGGATCGCAACCCTCAGTGTTGCTCCCGCGCCTCGCTCAGCCAGTGAGCGGGAACCGGTCTGCATGTGGGATCTGAACCCTCGGGCGGGAGCGCCGCTGTGCTTCCCAAGCAGCGCACTATCCAGTGCGCCACCGCGCCGGCCCTAAGAATGGCATTTTAATAAATATGTTCTGACATAATAATTTTTTTTTTCCGTTAAATTTTTATTTTGTCAATATACAATGTATATGATTATTATGGNTTCTTCCTGCCCCCACCCCCACCCCTCCCAACGTCTGGTAACCATTATTCTTCTCTCTACTTATACTGTCTTTTGTAACTTCATAATAACCATTACCATGCTTTTTATCTTTTTATATAGATTCAAATACTGTCTGTGGTCACATACATAACTAAAAAGCTATCTTTAGAATTTCTTTTAAATAAGGCCTACAAGCAATACATTCAGTTTTGTTTCTCTGGGATTAGCTTATTTGGCTTTACTTTCTGAAAGGCGATTTTGCTGGATATGACATTATTGGCTGACATTTTCTTTCAGCACTTTGAGTAAGTCATCTTACTGCCTTATGGCTTCCATTATTTATGATGATGCATGAACTGCCAATCTTATTGGTGTTCCTATAATTGACAAATCATTTTTCTTTTGCTTTAAGATTTTTTTTTTTCCTTTTTGTCTTTTTGTCATGTCTGGCAACGGATTGCAACCCTCAGTGTTGCGCCCGTACCGGACCAGGACCGGCAACGGGATCGCAACCCTCGGTGCTGCGCCCGCACCTCGCTCAGCCAGTGAGCGGGAACCGGTCTGTATGTGGGATCCGAACCCTCGGCGAGAGCACCACCGCGCTCCCAAGCGGTGCACTGTAGCAGTGCACCACTGGGCCGGCCCTTTATGATTGTTTTTTATCATGGGATTTTAACAGTTTTATAGTGGTGTGGCTGGGTGGGGATATCTTGGCTTTTGTACTAGTTGAAGTTCTTTGAGCTTCTTGGATGTACCGGTTGATGTTTTTCATAAAATTGGGGAATTTTTCAGTCATTATTTCTTTAAATTTTCTTTCTCCTCTTCTGTTACTCCCATTATGCATATTTTGGTGTCCTTGATGATGTTCTACTTTTATCTTAGACTTTGTTAACCTGTCTTTATTCTCTTTTGCTTGTTCTCCACATTGCATAGTCACTATGTATTTTTCAGTTCACTGATTCTACCTTCTGCCAATTCAAATCTATTCTACTTTTACCTTAGACTTTGTTAACCTGTCTTTATTCTCTTTTGCTTGTTCTTCACATTGCATAGTCACTATGTATTTTTCAGTTCACTGATTCTACCTTCTGCCAATTCAAATCCACTATTGAGCACCTGTAGCAAATTTTTTCCAGTTATTCACTTTTCAACTCCAAAATTTCAATTTGTTTCCACCTTCATTTCCATCTATTTATTGATATTCTCTCTTTGATAAGACATTGTCATCATCCCTTTCTTTACTTCTCTTTACATTGTTGTCTTTAGTTTCTTGAACATATTTATAATGGTGCTTCCTGTTCCATGCAGCAGCTGGGCCCTGTCCTAAGCAGTTCTGTTGCTGATATATTTCCCTTTGTATAAGTCACACTTCCATTTTTCATTGAATTTTCATGTTTTTCGTTGTTAAAAGCAGAATATGTTTGATAACATGTTGTAACAAATCTGAACACCCCTAAAGAGAGCTTCTTGTTGCTCATTTGTTTGTTTAACAACAAACCGGACTGTTGTAGTGAAACAACCCCCCACACTGTTAAGTCTCTAATATCGCTGCTCAGAGGGTGCAGCCTTTGGCATTTCAATCACCATGGCATGAGATGGGTTTAAGCAGGGCTCTCTGACTAGTTCTTTGCATGAATTCTCTGTTCAGCTGTCTGTCTCACTTAGTATGACACTCAGTTGCTAGGCTTTGCTGATTATATTTTGGCTGAATTTGCTATTATTTTCAACAGTGCCCTGGAATTCAAATTACTCCACAGTCTGCTCAAATTAAATTCAGGCCCTTTTGCAAGGGCAGTTTTGGGGGCCCATCTTTGCAGTTTATTCTGACACTGGGAAGACTTTTTATTTTTCTCTTTCCCTGGTTCTCTCTGGCAAACTAGTTGGCCTACACTTTATCGTGTTACCCTCATGGAGCTGAGCTTCTACTTTATTGCTTACAACCAAAATCTTCATTGTTTTTAAGAGTGCCATTAGGCTTGAATTTCTTCAAACTCTTTTTCAAATAGCCTGTTCTTTCGACGCTAAGTTTGGAGCTTTCTGCTCTTATGGTTTGCTTCTTTCCCTGGGCAAAATATCTGGCCACTGCTCTGGAACTGGTGTGGGGAAGGTGACCCACTTTTCTCTGGGTATGCTTTAAAAGCAGAGCACTATGCTTGGGTTATGGACACTGGTATTCTTGAGTTTCCTCTCCTTTCATTGATCTCTAATTTTCAGATAAGTTGTTGCAAAGTTGATCTAGTTCCCAGTATTTTCAGCTTATCTAGATTCAGGTAGATTCTTTGCTCTACGAGTGGACATCCAGTTTTATGGTTCAACATACCAGGTAATACCAATTTCATACTGTATGAATTAAGTCAAATAGCCCAACATCATCATTAGTTTAGTCTCCACTAGAACCCAGTAGCAAACAAGAAGGTTCTTTTTATTCAAGTATCTTTCTGGCAGAAGATAATATGGATACACTTCAGAACACAAGAGGATTTACTAGTCTCTTTCAATACCACCAGAGTTGTAGATTTAGTAAGAACCAAGTAGCAGGGCACCTCATATTGTAACTGAGACCTTTTGTTAATCATTATTATCCCATTACTTTTATTATCCCATTACTAGCAATGTTTATTTTAAACTTATATGATGTTATTAAACTCTGAACTTTAAATTTGCTTACTCTGAGTTCTACAGGTGACCTGTACTCATATCTTACTGAGTAGATGAATTCTACCCACCTCACTTAATATCATTTTTCTCATAATCTTTTGTGTTATGTATATTTCTCCTAGACTTGAACTAATATACATATCTGGACTTGGTTTTTACAAATTAAAAAATATATAGTAATAATGGGTTTTACAGGCAAAAATCCTAGGAGAAATTTAACATAGTAAAGATTTTAAAGAGCAAAAATTAAACTTAGAAATTTTCTGAGAGAATTTAAAAATATCATTTCTAAATAACATATTTTAGCATTACAAATATAATAAATACATTTATTTATTTTATTGAATTTTTTTTCAAAGCATTATGATTTTTGTGGGTGGTGATTCTTAATCCTAATAATTGTGACTAATAATATTAGCAAAAGTAAAAAATGAGTTAATAATGTAAGGAGAAATTGGATACAGTTGGAAACATAGTGTACAATTTTATGCACAATTCATGAGAGTAGGAGAATTCAAAGATAAGCTATATCATGTTGGATTTTATGGGAAGCAGAAATTTATCAAACAATTAAAAGATGTTTAAATAAAATTGTACCTGTTTTCAACATTAAATAGTATATGTTTGATTTCATGAATTTGCAAGACATATAAAGTATCATCCCAAAATACAGTGATATTTCTGTAGAACACCATAGATTCAACATTCTTTATCTATTTCTGATTAAGCATGCATCTTGTGGTAAGGTTAATACATAAAAGCCGCTATCTCTATAAATAACTATAAGATGATGTATATTAATTTAGAGTCTAATAATATATGAAAGAGATTAAACTTTAACATAACAAAAATCATGTTTACATAGCAATTACATTTAAATTGAGATGACAAATATTATAAAAAGCTATCACTTACGTAAATGTTCATTATATTTACTAGCTCTAATTCACTAGAGGATACGTACCTGAATGTTGCCACTTTTAATTATCACAGTTAAATAACATTCAAGGCATATATTTTTGCCATAATGATTTGAGAGTCTCAAGAAATTAAACATATGCCCTAAAAGGACTCCCACCCCCAATTTAATCATCTCACATATGATTGTTGACTGCCTACTATGTGCCTAATACATTATCAAGCCCTGTTCTGGATGTGGTATAAACAAAATAGACAAAAATCCCTTCTCATTAGGTTGCATTATGTTTATGTGTTGAATGGGATGAAACAGGTAATGAAGAAACAAAAATAAAGTATATAGATATTAGATGCCTATAAAATTATGGAAATGAATGTGAAGCAATCCTGGATGGACTATTTTTGACATTGTGGAAGGTGATTTCTTATTTTACATAGGATAGTCAGGAACTCTTGCTGGTAGGCAGACACTTGAAGAAGGGAAAAAAAATCATGATGATATCTGAGGAATATATATTCATATTCCAGGTGAAAGAAACAGCAAATGTAAAGGCCAAAGTCAGGAGTATGAATGGTCTTTCAAAAGAAAGGAAGGGAAGCTGTGTGACTGAAGAGGAATGAGTGAGGGGGAAGGTGCAGGGTGGTGGCTGGATGATTGGAGAATTAATGGGATGCTATGTTATGTAGTTCTATGTAGACAATTATTAGAAGATTTCAGAGAAGCAAGCCTAAAAGAGATTTCGCTCTTCCATCTACCACCCTGTTCATAAAGCTGGAGTGTCACTTCAACAGTAGGAAGCAACTATCTCCATCACCAGCTCCAGAGCTGTGGCTCAGATATTTAGCAGATAATAACAACAGAGGGAGAGGCAGTTCATAAGAACAGATAGCAGAAGACCTATTCTCATAAAACCTCTCCTTTACTTGAAGTGGGATGTGAAGAAATTCAAACCTAAGTGCTCTCTTAAAAACTAAATGAGATTTTGGTGGTAATCAATTGAGGAAGGTGGTAGCTCTATGTAGGCAACAAGCTATATTGTAGGTAAGCTAATTTACCATAGATAATCAGAAGAAGAGACAGGATAAAAAAATAAAAGCCAGTTAGGACAAACCTCTAAGGCAGATCTCAGAACTATGCCTGCAAAAGAGTCTGCATGTAATTAGAGCAGACTTTGGAGCAATTTGTCTCCCAGGACATTCTTTAAAACAATAGCAAATCAAGTCAACAATCAGTGGAACCTAGCACCTGGGTGTAATACCAATGGATGTAGACATCTTGATAGAGAGATCAGACAAACTAATAGTCAAAAAAGGCCCTGATAAAATGAATGTAACCCCAGAGTAATTGTGCACACGCCCAGTGGGGCTCTCTATGGAAAAACATCAAAGGTTTCACAATGTGGGGAATCTATATTTTGCTACAATAGTCCAGCTAAATCAGTAAACAAGTAAACAAGGAAGCAATAATAACAAAAAGATCAGGGAGAGAAAATATTCAGACTTGCTAGAATATCTTATTTAAAATGTCTGTTTTCAACAAAAGTTGTAGTAATGCAAAAAAGCAGGAAAGTTTGTCCCATATAAAGGGGAAAAAAAGCACACATCAGAAACTGTGTTTTAGAGGGCCCAGTTGTTGTATTTAATAAGCAAAGACTTTAAGCAGCCATTATAAATTTTTTCAAAGAACTAATGGAAACTATAGTTAAAGACCAAAGGAAGGCAAGATGGTAATGTCTTTTTTAAAAAAGAATATCAAGTTCCTTTCATGATAAAGGACCTCAGCAAAATAGGTATAGAAGGAAAGTATCTTAACACAATAAAAGCCATATACAGCAAACCCACTGCCAATATCCTCCAGAATGGGGAAAAGCTGAAAGCTTTTCTCTTAAGAATGGGAACAGGACAAGAATGCCCACTTTTATCACTCCAATTTAACACAGTACTGGAAGTACTAGTCAGAGCAATCAGGCAAGAGAAAGAAATAAGGGGCATCCAGGTTGGAAAGGAAGTCAAACTGTTTCTGTTTGCAGATGACATGACCCAGTATACGGAGAATCCTAAAGAATCTATCAAAAAACTCTTAGCTTAATTAGTAAGTTCAGTAATGTTGCATGCAGGATACAAAATCAACACCCCCAAATCAGTAGCATTTTCCAAATCCAATAATGATCTGGCAGAAAAAGAATTCAAGAAAGCAAGACCATTTACAATAACACCAAAAAGTAAAATACCTAGGAATGAATTTAACCAAGGAGGTGAAAGAATTCTACAATGAGAACTATGAAACACTGCTGAAAGAAATTAAAGATGACGTAAAAAGGTGGAAAGACATTCCACGTTCTTGGATTGGAAAATTAATATTGTGAAAATGTCCATATTACCCAAAGTGATCTATGGATTCAATGCAACCCCCATCAAAATACCAATGACATTTTTCACAGAAATAGAAAAAAAAATCCTAACACTCATATGGAACAAAATACCACAAATAGTCAAAGCAATCCTGAGCAAAAAATATAAAGCTGGAGGCTTTACAAAGCAATTATTGCCAAGACAGCATGGTGCTGGCATAAAAACAGACACTCAGATCAATGGAACAGAATAGATACCCCAGAAGTCAACCTACATATTTACAACCAATTGATTTTTGACAAAGACAACAAGAATATACATTCAGGAAAAGACTCCCTTTTCAACAAATGGTGCTGGGAAAATTGGATATCTATATGTTGAAGAATGAAATTAGACCTGTACCTCTTGCCATATATCAAAATCAACACAAAATGTATTAAAGACTTAAGTAGAAGACCTAAAACCATAAAGTTACTAAAAGAAAACATAGGGGAAACACTTCAGAAAGTAGGACTGGGCAAAGACTTCATGAGTAAGACCCCTAAAGCACAAGCAACAAAAGAAACAATAAACAAAAGGGATTATATGAAAGTAAAAAAAAGCTCCTGCATAGCAAAGGAAACAATTAACAGAGCAGAAAGACATTCTATGGAATAGGAAAAAATATTCATAAACTATACATCTGTCAAGGGATTTATAATCAGAATATATAAGGAACTCAAACAACTTCACAGTAAAAAATCAAATAATCCAATTAAAAAATGTGCAAAAGAGCTGAATAGACATTTTCCAAAGGAAGGCATATGAATGGGCAACAGGTACTCAAAAAAAATGCTCAAATAAACATCACTAATCATCAGGGAAATGCAAGTGAAAACCACATTGAGACATTAGCTCACTACAAAGAGCTGAATAGACATTTTCCAAAGGAAGGCATATGAATGGGCAACAGGTACTCAAAAAAATGCTCAAATCAACATCACTAATCATCAGGGAAATGCAAGTGAAAACCACATTGAGACATTAGCTCACTACA
>NW_007726489.1:140878-142432 GCF_000696425.1 Galeopterus variegatus | reverse complement strand
TATAAGGAACTCAAACAACTTCACAGTAAAAAATCAAATAATCCAATTAAAAAATGGGCAAAAGAGCTGAATAGACATTTTCCAAAGGAAGGCATATGAATGGGCAACAGGTACTCAAAAAAATGCTCAAATCAACATCACTAATCATCAGGGAAATGCAAGTGAAAACCACATTGAGACATTAGCTCACTACAATTAGACTGGCCAGTATTAACAAGACTGAGAATAACACATGCTGGTGAGGATGCGGAGAAAGGGGAACCATCCTACACTGTTGATGAGACTGTAAAATAGTACATCCATTATGGAAAACAGTATGGATGTTTCTGAAACAACTGCAGATAGAACTACTGTATGATCTAGCAATTCCACTTCTGGGTACATAACCAAAGGAATGGAAATCATCATGTTGAAGGGATACCTGCACTCCTTTGTTCATCACAGCTCTATTTACAATAGCTAAAATATGAAACCAACCTAAATGTCTATTGATGATGACTGGATAAGGAAATTGTGGTATATATACAAAATGGACTACTACTCAGACATAAAAAAGAATCAAATACTGTCATTTGCAGCAACACAGATGAGCTCGGAGAAAAGTATACTAAGTGAAATAAACCAGACTCAGAAAAAGAAATACTGCATGTCCTCACTCATAAATAGATGCTAAGAGAAAAGAAAGAAAGAGAGAGAGAGAGGGAGAGAAAGAAAGAAAAGAAGGAAAGAAGGAAGGAAGAAAAGACCATAACAATATATTGATCTTTCAGAAGGAGAGACTAAATCTATGGTGACTAGAAGTGGGGTTTAGGGAGGGAGACGGGGGTAGAGAGAGATCAGGTAAGGGGCACAAAGAGTAATTATGATTTGTAAAAATGGATATGCCAATATTTTTGATTTGATCAACACATGTTGTCCACAGGTGATGGTAGTCAACATCATACCCCCCAAAATATGTATAATCAATCATGCTTCAATTAAAAATAAATACATAAAGAAAAATAAATGTAAAAAAAGGAAATCAATAAAAAGGTAGAATTGATAAAAACAATAAAAATTCTGGAGTAGAAAATTACAACGAAGGAAAATAGAAATTCTCTAGAGTGGTTCAACTGTAGATTTGAATAGGCAGAAGACAGAATCAATAAACTTGAAGATGGGTGGATAAAGAATATGCAATCCAAAGGACGAAAAGAAAAAACAATTTTTAAAATTCACTAAGCTTCAGAGAAAAGTGGGACAGTATCAATTATACCAACATTATACATACATATATATATACACATATATACATATGTGTATATATATATATATATGTGTGTGTGTGTATATATATAATTAGCATTGAAAAGGGAGAAGGAACAAGAACAGAAAGAATTAGAAAAAATGATAATGGCTGACCACTTCCTGAACTTGAAAAACAATAATCTAAACATTGAAATAGCTCAGTGATCCCCAAGTTGCGTAAATAAGAGATGTAAACCTAACGTATTGTAGCAAAAACATTGAAAGACAAAGACAAATAGGTAATCTTGAAAGGAGCAGGAGAAATGT
>NW_007726489.1:122296-140320 GCF_000696425.1 Galeopterus variegatus | reverse complement strand
GTAGCAAAAACATTGAAAGACAAAGACAAATAGGTAATCTTGAAAGGAGCAGGAGAAATGTGACAAGCTGTCACATTTATGGGAATTCCAATAAGAATTCCAGCAGACTTCTCATTGTAGGATCCAAGGGCAAACTTCTCCTTCAACTTCCTAAAAGTTCTCTGAAAAATCAACTACTACACACAGATTAATATGAAAGAAAAGCATACAAATTTTATTATTGCAATGTACTGAGAAAAAGAAATGCACAATGAGGTACGAAATTTTCCGGTGGGGTACCAAAGCTTGTATGCCCATTTTCATAGGGAACGGGGAGATGAAAGGCATAGGGGTAAATGATACTTAAGGGAACTCAGTGGGCAGGGGAGCATACAATAACCTGGGACAAAGTACATGTGACCTGCAGAGCAGACAATAATTGATAAATGATTCTCTTTAAGATGTTGAATGGAACCGAAATAAAAGACAATGGTCTATGACAAAAGTTTGTCCAGGTGTGTTGACAGACTCCAGTTTTTCTTCCTGTGATAAGAGTTAAGTTAATGAAAACTCAGGAAAAGGACGAGAGATAATTGTCTTCGTCTTTGTCGGGTCTGAACTTTAAGTAGACAAGTGAATAGCTTCATCCTGGGCGTTGAAGAGTGACAGAGAATTAAGAGATTGGGGCGAGGGGTGGTTATTACAGTATGTGAAAGTATCATATTTTGGGGTAACAGCTCTCTGTACCCCAACATCATCAAAAACAATAAAAGCTAGCAAGTTATGAGGTAACATTTTCAAATTGCTAAAAGAAAAAAGAACATTTCAATAAAGAATTTCATATCTGGCAAAACCATCTTTCAAAAATGGAGGTGAAATAAAGACACTACCAGAAAAACAAAAATTGAGAGAAATTTCTGATAGCAGATCCAACAGATGAGATTGCTAAATAAACTTCTCCTAGCTGAAAGCAAGTGACCGCCAACAGTAATTCGAATCTACACACACACACACAGACACACACACAGACACACACACAGACACACACACACAGACACACACATACACAGACACACACAGACACACACACATAGACACGGACACACACAGACACACACACAGACACACACACAGACACACACACATAGACATGGACACACACAGACACACACACAGACACCCACAGACACAGACACACACAGACACACACACATAGACACACACACAGACACACACACAGACACACACACATAGACACACACACAGACACACACACATAGACATGGACACACACAGACACACACACAGACACCACACACAGACACACACATACACACAGAGGCACAAGGAGCACTAATAAAGATAATTGTACAATTTGAAAAGACGTTATAAATGCTTATATTTTCTCCTTCCTTCTTTTAACTGATAGAAAAACAATTTGTTTAAAAATGCATATAAATTTTCCTGTTGGACTGGTCCCATGTAGTTATGCAGCAACTTGACAATAAAAGCAGAAAGGAGGTGAGCAGGAGCAAAGCTGTATCGCAATAAGTAAATGGTGAAAGATGGAATGAGGAAATGGGAACCTTAGATCCACAAAAACTTAAAATAGAACCAGAAGTCGTAAATAAAATGTTTATAACAACGTATACATATACTTATTCTCATTTGTTGTTTTTTAAAAGGCATAAAATTATATAAATATTAACATGCATTTTAACAAAAATAGCACAAAATGGGGAAAATGCAAAAAGGATTATGCAAGAGTGATATTTCTGTTTTTCACTAGAATTAAGTTAGTATAAATCTGAAGTTGATTCTAACAAGTTACAATGTATATGGTGAGCCCTAGGACAACAACTACCAAAACAATTTTTTAAAAGTAAAGGCATCATTAAAGGAAGTAAAATGTCACCCTGCAAAATATTTGCTTAATTAAAAAAAAAAGGAAAACAGTAAATGAGGAATAGAGAAACAGACAACACATGAGACCTATAAAAAATAACATGGAAAATGTAAACACAACTATAGCAATAATACATTTAATATGAATGAATTAAACGATCCAATCAAAATACAGATATAGTCAGAATGGATGAAAAAAAGAGAGATCCAAATACATGCTCTTTAAGGGAGACCCATTTCAGACTGAAATATTCAAATAGCCAATAAAAGGATAGAAAAAGATATGTTATGCAAAAAGCATCGATAGGAAAGCTGGAGTAGCTCTAATAATGTCAGACAAATTAAACTTAGTAAAAACGTGTTACTAAAGTGTCTCTCTAAATGTAAGTGCAAGACTTCTTCACGTACATTCCATTGGAAAAGATGTCCTGCCCCTCCCCTAGCAGCAGTCTTTTCATCTGTCCTCTTTTGGCAGCAAAACATGTTTACCTACGAGGATTGGAGTGTTTGCTACCTCTCCCTCCTCAGAGGCAACAGGTTTTACTTTTATTCCTCCTAGAAACGATCGATCCTTGCCTGTTTCCTATGGGTGAGACAGATGATTGTCCCTGCCTTAGATGCTTAACACTTTTACTTCCTTAGGCAAAGAGTTAGGACAAGGGGACAGGGCCTGAATCCCCACAGCAGCTGGATACTTGCACACAGGCTGCCAATGAAGCTGTGTCTGGCTGTTCTCCTGCCTCGCTTCCCATCTTTTTGTGAGCACTTGGTGGAGGTCTGTGAAAAAGATCTTGAAAATCAGTATGAATTCTTCATGAGTCTGAGGCCCCCAACTTTTCAAAACTGATAAGCTACCCTACACATAGCATTTAAGAATTTTTTTCACAATTCAATATACATAAAGATCTCTCCGTTTATTTAAGAAATTTTTTTAAAACATATTTTTTATGTGGCCATTTCTTTCTCCTGTATCATGCCAAGGGCTAAATAGTTTCTTGTCACTCACTGGAAATCAGTTTACTTAGTAAACTTACAACTCCAGCTCTCTGATAGGTTCATGTAAATTATGATTTTATGGATTTTCCAACTTTTTCTCTTTACTAGAGTAGGGGTAAATTTCTTTGCAGCTTTCTGCTTTTGAAGAATTGTAAGAATATCCAGATTACTTTTGCAGTACATTGCTTTTGTTTTCATTATTATGTAGAGAATCTGCAAGTTTTGCATATGCCAATTTGATTTCTTCCTTAAAGTGCTGTTTGTGAATATTTGTTTAAATGAATATGTTTATTCATTTATTTACATATATATTACTTGTTAAGTGATTAACATTTTTTATTTCTCATTTTATTGTAATAAATTGAGGATGTTTTCTATACTATTTTTCCTTATTGGATTTGTGTTTATAATTACTAACAGTTATGAACAAAGTACAGAAACTGAATTAACAGCAAAACAAATTTAAAAGTAGCTGGATAAGCAGCTAATTATATGTATTAGTGATTATAAAAATATCAGGAAAGTGATTTTTAACATATGCACGTATATATATGCATATTTATATGAATTTACTTACTAATGCTTAGTGTTACATTATTCAGATTCTATATGTAATTATACATCTTTAATTTACTTGATCTAATAGAGTCTCCACAGTCAAGAATCCCTACTATCCTGGTTCTTCAATTTCTCATTATTTCTCTGTAATTTATTATACTCATATATTTGGAAGCTATAGTAGGTGTGAGATTCTGTAATCCAGAATAATTCTCCAAATTTATGTAATGATCTTATATTTTAGTACACTTTACATAAATCAATGCTGTGCTTCTAGATTTAATAGGCATTTTTAAATACTAGTAGAATATTTTTGAATGTTAAAACAATTCTCCAATATTCCCAGATATGTTTTTATTTTCATATATGTCTAAATTAAAACATTCATAAACACACAAAAAAACCCAGTAAGGTGCTGAATTGCTGGAAAATTTAAAACTGCATGGCATATGGCAGATTTGCACAGAAATATACAAAATAAAATGATGTTCTATTCCTATCAGCAATTAACTTTAAAAAGAATATAAAATTAACATGTTTTGTTAGTATCCTTAATTTAATCCATGTATTCACTTTTGCTCAATTTATAATGATGATTACCCTAAAAGACAATTAATGTTTCAAAATGATGTTTATTGATCTAAAGTGATTAATTATACTTTATTCACAAGATCAAAAGATGACTATTTTGCCATTCTTTGCCAATAACTGAAGAAGGGACAGAAACTAAATTAAGAACAAAACCACTTTAAAAGTAGCTGGGTAAGCAGAGGCAGGGTAGAGTAATTCAATGTTTAACTATTTTTAATAGCTCTATATTTCATGTATCTTCCTTGATAATCATGAGATTTTTCACTTAGACTTTGTAACTTTGAACAAGTTTATGGATCCAACTGTAAAGGAACACTGCACTTTTTTATGGAAATGCAAAAAGGATTTATACACATGAATAATGTGGACATTTTTCTGTTGAAATACCAATATATTCTTTCAACACTGAGGTAATTTTGATTCTTCCTTAAAAGTATCAAAATATGTATTTAGAGATAGTCTTTCAAAACATTTGCCAGGCATCAAGCAGGAAATTTTTGCTATTTTATAGCGTACTTCCTCAATTTTAACCATATTGTACCACATACAAAATTTTATTAGGAACTTGAACCTAAGCGCCAAAATATTGAGAATTTTATCACCACTAAAGTCTAGTATAAGAGAAAAAGTATTAAAACTTTTTAACTTCAACTGTAGCTATAAATTACTGTAAAAGAGCTGTGCAGCCCCCATTGAATACCACACAGACAGGTTCATTTTGCTGTTGAATATTACTAATAAGCTAAGTGCTTTTCCATTTAGTAACAGGACTATGTAACTTATTAAATGCAAACACACAAAAAAATTATGCTCAGATGGCTAATAGTCTTCTAGAAAGATGGGAAAATTTACCATGACTTAAGACAGCAAATAAGAATCTCTACAGCATGACTTTTGGAACATATTTCTGCCTATGAAGTTTCTCAGGAGAGGTAAATGATATTAGTCAGAATGTGGTTGGGAGGAAAGCGAAAATAGGCTTTTGATAGATTCTTCTTTTGTTCTCTTTACCCATTCATAAAGGAACATGCTAAATGGCAGACACAGGGACAAGTGTGTCTACCTTATGAGTTCTTACGGTTGTAACATTAGGTTGTACATTTTCATCTTATTTTATTGGTTTCACGAATAGAAATATTTTTCTTAAAATTTTTCTCACTTTAAAAATTTACATAATGTATGTTGTCAGATGTGATTAAACATATTGTTCCATGTTGTAAAATCTTAACTAGTGAGTGTAAAATCCAATTGAATTAATTTATTTCATACAAGAAAATACTGTGATGAACTTTCAAGTGGGAGTCTGAAAGGTGACAAGGTTCTAAATGGCATTTTTACAATACTTTACCTTTTCATAGAAATAATTAAACAGCAGGTAGAATGACTCCTGAAAATTGCATTGATTTGCTTTACATGATGACACTTCTCTAGAAATATGTCCATTTCTCTATATTTACATTTAATTTGTCTTTTATCTAAATCCTCATTCTCTCGCTCCGACCTGGTTCTCCTTCATAGCTCCCTTATTTCTACCAATGATATCATATTTGAGTCCTATCACTTTTGTCACTTTTATGGTCCATATTTATTAAGTTACCATTTCAGGTAAGGTTCCTCAACAAGTCTTATTTTTCAGTAAGTACTTTCAAATTAATTGTTACGTATTAGAAACTGTAAACTTAAATTTTTGCTATAGCCACCTGATACTATTTCCTCTAATTTCCCTTTTCTTCAGTTAAATTTTCATTCCATTTAAAAAATAAATTTTAAAATGCTGTTTTCACTATTATTTTTCTTTTTAAAAATTATTGTTGGGTCTCAATTGTCTGGATTAGGTCTAAATTCTTCGAATTGGTTTCAATCTTCTCATCCTCATAGCCACCTGATACTATTTCCTCTAATTTCCCTTTTCTTCAGTTAAATTTTCATTCCATTCAAAAAATAAATTTTAAAATGCTGTTTTCACTATTATTTTTCTTTTTAAAAATTATTTTTGGGTCTCAATTGTCTGGATTAGGTCTAAATTCTTCGAATTGGTTTCAATCTTCTCATCCTTCTTTCCAAAATCTGATCACAACCTTTTTTCTTGCCTTGTTGATATCACCTTGTTTTCATAAATCATTTATTTGATCAAAATTGAACTTTCAGTCAATTTTGCTAAATGACCTCCCACATCTTATTCCTATTCTTGATTTCACATCTTTCTTCATTTCATGCCTTTGAATATTATCACTTCACTTTTTTCTTCTGCTGTTAATAACCTACACTTTGATGTTACACCTTCTTTTTAAGGTAGATTATTCATCATTTTATCCTAGCTTTTCTTCACTTTCACTTTTTACACATACCTGCATTAATTATGAAATTATTATTTGTAACACACTTTAATCAGGATGTGCATAAAACAATGCTAATGCCCTGTGTACTGTTTTTTACTCCATCTTTTACTCTGTCTTTGACAGAAGAAATATATGTTTTAGAAATAATTGTGACATATATGTTGCATCTGTTTTTTGAGCTCGCAAAGGTCAGTATTTTAACTATCACAATGTTTTTAAACGGTGGCATCATATTTATGTGGTTAGTAGTATAGGATGTGGAAAAAGCATTTTCTTTTGAGTATACTTGTATTCCATTCTGATACTCATTCACTCATTCCTTTAATACACAAGAAGGGATTCTAGTAGACATCATAGAAAGAATATATGCCTTGTATTGAATAATGAATAGATATAGCAAAGTAGATTTGGTATAAAAAGGCGAACAAAATTTTCTTTCTTTGATTGATCTCACTTTACTTCCCCTCTACCTCCACCCCAATCCATCATTCAAAATAATGCAGAGCACCAGAATATGTTTGAATCATTGTAAGGAATAATAACTAAAAAAAGATATAGACATTAAATCATTGACTGAACTCTCAGGGGTTAAAATGTAAGAGGTTTATTCTCCTTTTATCAAGCAATGTCTACAGACAGAGCATCCACATGGTGTAAACTACCAAAGAAAGATGTGTGTGACAGACTTACATAAAATCATTAAGTCACAGACACTTTATATGATTCATGTTCACAAGGGAGAAAATTGCTAAAAAGTAAAGCAGATTCAATAAGAAGAAACATAAGCTGATTTTTGTTGTTTATTAAATCTACTTCCCATAATGTTTCCTTAAGCTAAGAAGAAATCTACTGTATCACACAGCTTATTATGGTATATACACATAAGATAGGACACACTATAAAATTTCAGGTTTCTAAGCAGTTTTACACAATTCAAACTTGAGCAAAATTTGTATTTAAAAAAGTCCTTATTGGATTACCTTCGGTAAATGGAGGTCATTTCAACAACCCATTAGCATTTTTAGCAACAATAAAAACTAAATTAAGTAAAAAAAATTCTCAGAACATGTAAACTATTACTTTAATCCTGAATAATTATCTGTTTATTTCAATAAACCAACTCTGGTTTTAATCTCCTTCTACTGGCTTTCTCTTTTGCCCTTTGGGGAAAAAAAAAAACAAAACGAAGCAGTAAATTTACTTCTCTGCAGTGTCTCAAATAAGAGGATTAGTTAGGTTTCAAACTACAGCACAGTTAGTGAGAAGGTCATTTTAGAATTATGTAGGAGTTGAATAGAAGAAGCCATTTAGAAAAATTGTTAGGAATAAAGTTCTTTGATGGATTACATTTAAATAGCAAAAGTGGTGGAGAAGTACATTTTTACTCACCATTGTGGGGCTATCTCCCATTTTTCAACTTCTATTACTTATTCTCCTAAGCCACTAATACTCATCAGTTCTGCCATTTTTTCTGCCTTGATGTTACTTTTCCTACATGCGATTTACTCTAAGCAGATGGAAGCAATGCTTCTCTTTAAGAACTGAAAGTTCCTGATGATGCAACACCGGGCTATGTGAAAAGACAGAATCTATTCTGCTGATAATAAACTAAACTTTTGTAAGCAGTTGACATACCAGACAGCCTTTCATTAAAAATATAATGTACTCTAGTGATTGAAAGCAAAATCAGTAGATAATACATTGCAAACACTTTTACCATAATTATTTTTTCCCTTCCTCCCCATTTTCTATAACATGCTGCAGATTATACAGTAAATGTCAAATAGAGTTTGTCACCTGTATAAAACCTAAGGCCAATTTATGCCTTCAAATGATATTTCACTGAGGGTTAAACAAACGACTGAAGGCAGGATTTGGTGCAAGAGTTGTTGAACATTTTTTAATAACGAGATTTATAGCTATGAAGGTTTCAGTATGCAGCTTTTAGCTTTCTTTTTCCTCCTTTGACATCCCCTTCAAGGCACAAAAGATTATCAACAGTGGATGGGACAGAATATTTTAAATTAAGAATTTTAAGTTTCCACACACATTTTATTTCTGATTTATGCATACTAAAAGGACAGAAAAAATAGATAAACTACCCTCAAAATTAAATGATGCTTAAGTCATTTGAAATTCCCTGCAGTTTAGTCATTTTAAGAATTTAAAACCTATTTTATTGATTTAAAGAATAATTATACATTTGATTCCTGTCATTGATGTAATTTCTCACTAATTATTGTGTTAAATATTTCTCATCAACCAGTAATTTCGATTGTGAATGTTTTTGTCAAAAACAATCTGTTTTATTTGGGCCAACCAAATACGTTATCTTTGACTAGGACATAAAGTTTGAAAGTTAAGTTGTAAATTTAAACAATGAATTAAGTGCAATGTACTGTAAAACTCTTCATTCGATAATTATATAATGGTGCTCCTAGGCATCTCCAACCCATACAACTGTATTTCCTTTCTCAACTTCAGTGATCTCACAGTTTAACTTATTGAGTCTTCCGTCGAGTATAAAGAGAGAGTCCTTGGAAGGTGTCATCAGGTATTGACCAAACAAGCCACTGTCCTGGATTTGCCTGTTCTTCTGGTTCCAGGGCCATTCTTCTGCCTTGAGTGGTTCTTTAAGGCTCTTTATCATCTTGACCTTCCCAGAGGAGAGCTCCACGAAGAGCACGTCGGTTTGTGTGCTTGAACTACCATAGATGTTGTATTGGTGGGCTTCAGTAAAGGATGGCTGGAATGCCAGATCGGATATGTGCAGATTTGTGTGAATGTCAAAAGCCTCCTCTATTTCTCCTCTGATAGTAATGTACTGAACCCTCACAAGTCCTTTCACATCGTTAATGCTGACTAGATAGTGGCCATCTGGTGAGACATACGGAGTGCCTGTCACATCGCTATTGAACCCGATGACTGAGTCAGTTACACCATCCACCATGAGCTGTGGTGGAATTGCTCCAGTGCTGTCAGGTTTGCAGCCAATAAAGTAGTATCCTCCCAAGTGTGTATATGCCAACGACTGAGGAATGCACTTATAGTCCTTCAAGTTAATTGTCTTGATATATGACATGGTTTCAAGATCAATTTTCTGTAGTGCAGCTTCATCTTTATGAAGAATAAATCCAAACCTGAAAAGATGAAAACCAAAATTAGACAGGAAACTATAGAATGGTTACCATAAGAAAGTGCATTATGGACAGATGGAAAGGTCCCTCACAAGCCCAGGCATTAACTGTCAGGCTATGCAGCAATATGTGTCATAATCATGTTAGAGTTAATCTTCAGATTGTGCTGCCTTCCTCCTTTCTCTGGGTCATTCTTTCATTACATCCAAATAATTTTAACTAATGCTGTAGAAAAGTGAAATAATTAAAAGCAATACATCTAGTTAATTGGAAGAACAAATTTGGCTTTCAACATACAGGGGAAAAAGTAAACATTGTTTTATATGTCCCTAAACCTTCTGATATTAAATTACCTTGGTTAACTGCTACTAAACCCAGCAAGCATAAAAGGCTTGACTATATATCTATTTCACTCTATTTACTTATTATATTGATTTTTGACCATTAAATAAATCTGACACTCATTACTATTTAGATAATTATCAACATTTTTCTCATTTTAATTTATATCAAAGGACTAACTTAATAGATGCAAATTTTATTTTATTTTTGGGAGATACAGAATTGTTAGACTTCAATTGCATGTTAGGATTACCTTGATTAACCTTTATGATTTCAACATTTATTATACATTTTAAATACAAGTTACATTTTTTAACTTTGACATGCTTATATTGTTATTGTTGTTAATTATATAACTGCATTGCATTGGTTACCTTACATTGAACAATGAAAAATTTTGAAGATTTGTAGAATTTTTATATTAAAGTCAATTTTAAAATTTGTTTTGTTTTTTTGCCTCTTTAATTAGTTCAGTGCTTTTGAAAGCATTTATCCTGAATATTGGCTGAAAATTATCAGAAACACCTGTGGCAACTATAAATATGTTTTGAAACTCTGAGCTATGAAACAAACAACTTTCTAGTAAAAAATAATTAAGTCAAATAAGAGACAATGAGATAGGAAATTATTAAGCAAAATTATATACAAGGTGGGCACTGACCAATAGAATTAATAGAAATAGATTTTTGTGTGTGTGTGTTAGTAATATTGATTAAAACACTCCCTAATAGTTCCAAAATCTCATAAAAATAAGAATCAGAGAAATATTGTTCCATTGACTGTGCTCATAAATAAAAATTAAGATTACTTTACTGTGAGTATTAAGGTAAAACAAAACAAAAACTCTAAAGATAACTAATTATGGTCTTGTCACCTGTGTAATTTATTTTCTGAACGCTAATTATCACACATAGTTCTATACATAAAAAAAAAATGACCATTTCAACATGTAATACAAAATAAAGTATATTCAGGGTAATATCCTCACAAAAACTCTAAAGATAACTAATTATGGTCTTGTCACCTGTGTAATTTATTTTCTGAATGCTAATTATCACACATAGTTCTATACATAAAAAAAAAAAATGACCATTTCAACATGTAATACAAAATAAAGTATATTCAGGGTAATATCCTCTTAACAGTTCAAATATAAGCATTTAGCAAGGTCAAAAACAGAAATAAACTCATATATGTAATATCGTAGAGAAAATAGGATAAATGTTCTCAAAAAAAATAGTCCTGTGTTGTAGTTGTAGAAGGCAGGGAGTGCCTAAGCAGAGATATTTTACAAAAATGACATAAAATTGTAACTGCTTCAATTTTTATTACATACATTTACGAAACTAAATTATAATTTTAGCTATATATGAACATTTGTAGAGAGACTACTTGTCGTTAGAGAGTACAAATTCTTCTTTATGAAGGAATAACTTTTAGGTATAGCTACTCCTTTAAGAGCTTTCTTAAATATTTATTGAGCAACTCTTAAAAAGGCACTGAGAATATATTGGAGATCAATATAATTCTCCCTACTTTTAATGAATCTAGAAATTTTTAGTGATAAAAAATTGAAAAACTGTTATTATTGCCTAATTATATTTAGGTATAGCTACTCCTTTAAGAGCTTTCTTAAATATTTATTGAGCAACTCCTAAAAAGGCACTGAGAATATATTGGAGATCAATATAATTCTCCCTACTTATAATGAATCTAGAAATTTTTAGTGATAAAAAATTGAAAAACTGTTATTATTGCCTAATTATAGCATTTTGTTGTACTATTACCTAATTTAGCAACTATTACTTTTTCCATGTACTTGAAATGGCACAAAGTAATACATTTGGAAATAATATTTCTAGTGTATCTCTGAATGACATCCACCATTTCTGGCTTATTTCCTGGCTCTTTTTCTTTTCTGTGTCCTTAATATATTTGTTTGTGTCTTTTCAGTAAACACATCTCATACCATACCTATGCAGGAGAAAATTTTGTTTCTGATTACGGTGGTATGAAGAAGCATTCATATTGTTAACATCAATCACTTCCAAATATTTGCATTAAAATATTAATGCCTGGTGCAGAAACATACCATAGAATTTTAGTTCTACCTGCATACCAAAGTATTAAAAAACAAAAAACAAAACCTTCAAACTGTCAACTTAGTCCCATATTTTTAGTGTCTCAGCATCAAAAATATCATAAAATTAGAAGTATCAGTATCGACTCTCAGGCTTGCCTTAACAAGTAATTAACTGTATATGCTAAAAAAAAGCTGTTTTTTCATTAATGACCAATCATCAAGGGTATATAGGTGTGTAGGTGTATTGATATTTTATTACGTAATTATAAATTATAAGGGAAGATATCTTTTTTGTTATGTTGTACATGAGCTCAGTGGAAAGGCATTCATAGGCTCATTTAATAAAAGCAATAAGCCAATCAAGTTTTGGCATTTGCGCTCTCCTCTTAACCTTGAATCATCGAGCCCTTTGGGCAATGAGTTTTGAATGCTAATGAGAAAAAATGAGACAAGCTCTTTCTTCTCCTGAACTATTTTAACTCTGATACTAAAGAATGTACTCAAGTTTTCTATTTTACAATCCAACCTTTTCTGAAGGTAATTAAAAACTTTTAAAAGTGGTCTGGTTAAAAATGCAGAACCTTCATGTGGGGTGGTGAAATAACATCTTTTACAGCATCCGTATTGTATGCTTCTTTAGGACTAGAGATCTAGCTACAGGAGCAGATGCATGAGAATGCCTTCAATTTTTCACCACTGATTTATTGGTTAGGAAGTGGTGTCTCTAATTCAAAATTTCCCACTAGTAAAGATTGATATTCAGAAGTCTCCCACTGTTCATTAGTCTCTGATTAATATTTACGCGGCTCTCAAATTTCATGCTTGCTTAGTATAATAAATCCTGCACAGTACTAAGCCTAACATAGTTGGTCTAATATTTGACAGAATGTGTATAAGAAGATGCAGACTGAGAAAGGAGAGTTAAAACTTAACTCCCCAAATCACTTCTTTTACTAGGAAATCAATGCCACTAGAAAAGCGTGGTCTCTCAGGATGGCATTGTGTAGGTTGTCAGATTTGTGAGAAGAGTTATAGTGACGTCTTTCCAAAATTATATTATTTTTCTAAGTGGCTAATAAATGTAGTTCATTATAAAGTTTATCAAAATGTTCTAGTTTAATTACTGCTTTTATTAATGCTATTTTAATTAATGCTCTAAGGTGAGGTCTTAAAATGATTCTTACACAGACACTTGTTTTGGATGAAGTAAGGGCTTTCATTTCAGGCTGACTTGATCAGTTTTGTGATCCAGTTTTCCAGTAAAATAGACCTTATGTAAATATGACCTACGTAAAGCCCTTGATGTCCACAACTTTTAATTTTCTCATCAGCAGGAAGAGGGTAAAAGTACTACCTTGCTTTGAGGATGAGAGTAAATGCATGTATATTACCAAGCATGCATTAGATTCTCAATAAGTAGAAATTATCAGTCCTTTATACCTTAAGTAGCATCATTTTTCCATTTTGAATCACATCAAATATTTCCCATGGAACAACATATTATAGCCCATGGATGAGAAAAACCAAAAACAAACATCAGTTTTTCTGTGCAGCTAGTATTCCCACAATGTTAAAAATAAACATACAGTGTTACCTAAGTGTGGCTGTATTTCTTCATTCGTGAACACTAGAGAGATCATGTTGACAATAGAAATTCATGTTTTAATGCTTGCTCTCACTCATGCCAACAGGTTCTGTGCCCAGGTCACACCTTACCCAATAGCTAACTCTCTCACATTGTTAAGAATAGAGACAGTCTAGCTCATTCCACCTTCTTTTGAGGTGCTGCTTCAGTACTTGTTGAGGACATGGAGCAGTTGGCCATTATATACTGGGTGAACCTGAGCTCTGCATAGGTGATGGAATTTGAGATAGATAACTGGCTTACTCAAGAATTTATGCAAAAAGTCACAGAGAATTTTGTGGCTGACTTTAACTTGAATATCTAAGGATATGGAGAGTTGCAGTCAGTATTCATGGCATGGCCATTCAGGAGCCTTGCAAAGAAAGCTATTTGGCAGAGAGAGGGAGAGAACAAATATTTAGAAAGAAGCATGATTGAAGCACCATGTAAATAAAGAGTGAATGCTTGAAGATATCCACGTCCCATGAGTCTAAGGCTGTATTTCTTGCAATTGAATAATTAATGGTTTCACCACGTCCTTCACTCAGATGGTGCCTGAATGTGTCTGGTCACACATATGGCACTGAATAAATCTAATGATTGCAATAAATGCCTCATATAAATTTGCCATGGTCAGTGCCAAAAGCAATGTTCTCATATGATCCCATACACCCTAAAGCATGGAGTGAAAGAACTCTGTAAGATTTGCAGAATAACAATTATTTTATCTCCTGAGCCTTATTGTAGCATTGCCTGTCCGCAGAGTACCCAGAGCTTCTCTTGTAAACAGGCATCCTTACTGCTGACTTCTAATATTTAACCACTGTGGTTCGATCGCCATCCAAGAAGGGATCAGATGCTTCCTTTCCATTCCTACAGGATCTTCTTCCTCAAACCGCATAATCTACACCTCCCCAGATTTTAAGACAAGTCTTTCTCTACTTATCAGTGGATGCAAATGGGAAGTATTGAGTGGAGACTGGCTGTATATGAACACCGGGTTAGTCCAACACTGTATTGTCTTATAAAAACCAATATTACTGCAATGCACATCTAAAACAATCCCCAAAGCTTCTCTGATGTCCCAGTTATCTATTCTTTGAAATAAAATTCCAGAACAAAAGAATTTGAGCAGAATTTACGAAAATCTACAACTAAAATATGTAATCAAGTGGTTAGTATTTCATATACGAAAATGGGCAGGATTATTAATATCTTGTATTTTTAATAATATTATACACACTATATTTTTCCAATTGAAAGCAAAGAAATGCTAAACAGATAAGATAAAGAAATTATAACTGCTCCCATACACAATTAATATGTAAGCTCCCACACACAATATGCTGCTGCCGTGAAATCTTCCATTGTGTGACAGCTGACAGAGTTTGTCCATGAATGGAAATCATAAATCTGACATGAGCCATCATTCACTAGTTTATGAATTTGTTCTTATTTAGTTGTTTTCTATTATCCCAAACTGATCCTTGTAAGAAAAGACTGAATTCTGTTCCTACTCAAGTACCAGAGGTTTTACTTTTTAATCTGAAAGTAATGTAAATAGCTCAGTAAAACACACCTGTTCATAATGGGTGGTCACATTCATATTTAGGAGAGGGGATGCACAGAGAAGTAGAAATGCCACCGTTAGTACAGATTTATAACTGGAGCAAGACAGTTTCTGAATAGTCAATGTTTAGGTATGTTTGAGAAATGACAGCACTTTAAAGTTTTCTGTTTTCAAAACATAGTTTGAAAAAGGCTAAAATAAACCACAAGATGCCCTCCTACCTGACTTTTATGAGCACATTATAGAAATTCTATATTTAAAATTTTAGCTATATTACTTCTTTCTCAACTTTCACTTTTAGTGAATGTGTTTCTGAATAATAAATTACTTATTTTCTTTCTTCTCTGGTATCCTATTGTTCTGATGTGTAAGGAGTCTGATAATTTTAGGAAAAAAAATTCGTAACTTAATTATAGTATATTTAGAGTGACTCATTGCTAGACACAATTAATATTGTAGTCTAAAGCGCCCTCACTTATAGTGAGTACCTAGGACACACCGTACATGCTACAGACCATATATCAAATATTAAAGTTCTCCATCTCTTTTTGAAGAGCTTAGAAGCTTAGGGCACAAAACTGTCAACCATGCCTTAAGATGGCATTTTAAAAGATTGGTTGTTCTTTTTACTTGAGATTGAAAAAAATAACATGGAAATCTGAAAAGAGCAGCTTCCCTCATCTTACCCATTTTTCTGATTAGGGTGTGTTTTATACAGGAGGTGATAAATGGCTCAGAGGTGACATAGCAGAAATAAGGCAAAACTTTAGAAGAATGAGAAGTAGTTTGGAGTACAGAGATGAAAATAGAAAAGGAAGGTAAAAAAAAGCAAGAGCAAATTAAAATATACTAATCAATCAAAAAGTCTTATCAAAGTGTCCACTTTATACCTGCAAGACAGAAATAATGAGTGAGAAAAAAAAAAGTTTTGTGAGGAACCAGGTTTGGCATGAGTTGAGTCCTAGATACCATGTGACCAAATTGAGTAATTATTCACAGTCGATTATGTGTCGTGCACTGTGTGAAACTTTATGAAGGAAATGGAGAGGGGATGAATGATGTCTGTCCTCAAGGTAAATTACAGTGAAGCAGAGGGATGCTTGCAACATGCCCTGGCTTCCAAAAAGCGTTTCAGAAACCTCTTCAAAGACGGAGAAGGGAGGAATGTGGTTACATCCCTGCCTCAGCTACTAAATTACGATTTTGTTATGCTAGGCTTTCATTTGAAGAGAGAGTTTATATTAGTCTGGACCTCAGAAAGAAAAGGGCAAATTCTAACTAGAATTAATCAAGGTGGACACAATGATTGTGAAGTGTAAGTTGACCACAAGGAATAATGCAGTGATGTGAGGAGCTGTCCCCACTGCTAGCCCTGGAAGATGTGGGGATGTGTGTTTTGTCAGGAGCGGAGAAGTTTAATCCAAGGAAACAGCGGGGCTCTTACAGATCAGCAGGCAAGGAGCTTCTGGCAAGGGGTACTGCTCTGGCCTCACTTCTCCAGTCAAGCTTCTAATCTTCCAAATGAACCTGGAGCCATCACAGCCACCCTTCTGGGGAAGTGAAGGGTTTACCCAGGGATGGAAATGCTAAAGAGCAGGCACAGATTTCCTCGGCTAATTTCTCCATATCTAAAGATGATATTAATGAAAAACTCAAGTCTAATGAATATATAGAGCTACATGGAGTGAGTATTGTGACGTCCACATTTAGCTTCTAATTGGGACCATTTGACAATTGATAAAGAAATGTGTAATTCTACAAGTTGGGGAAAAATAAATTTTTTAATGTTTTAACTAGAAATGAATGCTTATTTAGGTAGAATTTTCTTACTTCTGGTAAAGTTTTAGAAAATGCCTCCTAACTAATAATTAATTGCTGGTAAATACACATATTTTTAATAACCATGTAGTAAAGATTACACACATGATTAATACTAATTGTTGTATTATTATTTTCCCACTACCTTTTACATTTTCTTTAGGCACACTAAAACTGCATGAGTAATTACTGCTTAACAGACTTAGGGTTTGTAATATATGTTTAGAAATCTGTCTTGATTTGGTATTTTTAAAAAGTTTAGTATCTTGGGCCGGCCCGGTGGTGCACTGGAGAGTGCGCTGCTTGAGAGCGCAGCGGCGCTCCCGCCGAGGGTTTGGATCCCATGTGGAGACCGGTTCCCGCTCACTGGCTGAGCACGGTGCAGGTGCAACACCGAGGGTTTCTATCCCGTTGCCGGTCCCTGGTACGGGTGCGACACAGAGGGTTGCGGTCCCGTTACCGGTCAGTAAAAAAGACAAAAAAGGAAAAAAAAAAAAAAGTTTAGTATCTTGTATGTCTGTGTGTTTGGGGCTAGTGAGGGAAAGGATCTATCCCGTTGCCGGTCCCTGGTACGGGTGCGACACAGAGGGTTGCGGTCCCGTTACCAGTCAGTAAAAAAGACAAAAAAGGAAAAAAAAAAAAAAAAGTTTAGTATCTTGTATGTCTGTGTGTTTGGGGCTAGTGAGGGAAAGGAAATCAAAGTTGTAGTTTGCTTTTGAATTCTTCTAAAATTATGTCTAAGTCGTCATTTGGAGATATTTTATCATTTGCCTCTCACGTTTAATTGAGCTATTTAATTAATGGTTAGAATTATCTATTATTGAGTTAAGGATAAACAGCCTGTTTATTGATATTAAATTTTAAGGCAGGAATAAGACGTGAATCCTGAATCAAAGTTGTAGTTTGCTTTTGAATTCTTCTAAAATTATGTCTAAGTCGTCATTTCAAGATATTTTATCATTTGCCTCTCACGTTTAATTGAGCTATTTAATTAATGGTTAGAATTATCTATTATTGAGTAAAGGATAAACAGCCTGTTTATTGATATTAAATTTTAAGGCAGGAATAAGACGTGAATCCTG
>NW_007726489.1:120630-122274 GCF_000696425.1 Galeopterus variegatus | reverse complement strand
AAGGATAAACAGCCTGTTTATTGATATTAAATTTTAAGGCAGGAATAAGACGTGAATCCTGAGAGGATTCAAAAAGGTAACAGCATGATTTTAGAAGCAGATATTCTGAAAGCTTGAAAGTGAAAAAATTCTTCAGGTTAAGGCCCATTATCAAAATTATATTTTAAAACTAAAGAGAAAGTACTAGGCAATACAACAATAAAAGACATAGACTTTAGTGTATTAGAAATTGCAAAGAGGAGGTAAAGTTCTCCATATTTAAAGATGATATTATTAAATATAGGTAACAGTGGAAGATCAACTGCAAATCTTCTAATAAAATAAAATAATTAAGGATGCTAAGGGACACAAAAATAATATTGAAAAATTAATATTTTTAAGACATACTAACAAAAAAGGGCTGATTAACATTTGTAGCTAAAAAGTAAAATATCTACAAATGCAATGAAGAAAAATAAGTTTGTCTTGTTATAACAATTAAAATGACTCAAATAAAAAGAAATGTATTTGTTACATTACTTTTAAAAATGTTAAAACTCAATTAGTTAATCTATAAATTTATCATATCCCTTCAAAATACCAACATTTTATTATTAGACAGGCTAATGCTAAAATGTAAGATAAAAATACTAATAATGTTTTAACTTGATATACTGACTGTAAAGTTTATGGAAACACCATACAAAGACACAGATAGATTTTGAGAGAAAAAAAAAATTGTGGGAAATAAGTTCTCCTGGGTATTTGTACCTATTTTACAAGTTTAATAAATAAAACAGTGAAGAAACTATATATGAAGAGAGAAAAAGACCAGTGAAGTAAATGGAACATTCAGACATACATTAAATGAATATGGGCTACAAGTGGTATTTCAAAGAAATGAGAAGCAATGGAATATTCAATAAAGTAGGAACTAAGAGAGACACCTCAAGAAATACACAAATGGTTGTTTGAATTAATATCTTATATGCTAGAGTGTTATGCTAATGGTCTTGAATGAATCCTATCTCTCAGTAGCAATGTTTTTGGGTAGTCCCCTCCCACATAGACCCTAGGCTTAGCCATGTAAATTGTTTATGCCAGTGAGACGTAAGAAAACATGAGTGAATTACTAAAAGTCAATAAAAAAAAAAAAAAACTGAAAAAAAAATTACCAAAGAAACAAATAGCTATTTCTCACATGAAAGGGGAATATTAATGGCCTATAAATATCAAAAGATTTGCAATCTTATAAATAATTAGGTGAATGTAAATTAAAACCAAAATGTATTTATTTTTACCACTTTATCGGCAACAATAATAAAGATATTAAGAGCCAAGGTTAATATGGATATGAATAAATATGTTCTTTATATATTGTTTTAGATTTTTGGGAGAATAATTTGGCATTATCTCATAAAAGTTATACTGTGATTCTGCTGTAATAAATCAAGAATGTTTTTCAGTATCTCCCACTAATGAATGCTTATAAGCGACCACAAAGTAGCATACACAAAGATATACACTGAAGTACTGGTTGTAATAAAAATATTTAGAAATACCTAAATGTCAAACAACAGAGAAATTCTCATACTACGAACCATCCACCAAATGAAATCCCATACCACAGTTACAAAAGTAATTAAATAAATAAATAAATAAATA
>NW_007726489.1:117853-119590 GCF_000696425.1 Galeopterus variegatus | reverse complement strand
CCACCAAATGAAATCCCATACCACAGTTACAAAAGTAATTAAATAAATAAATAAATAAATAGATAGATAGATAAATAGATAAATAGATAGATACATAAATAAGTAAGTAAGTAAGTAAGTAAGTAAGTAAATAAATAAATAAATAAATAAATAAATAAATAAATAAAGGTATATTAGTGCTGATTACAGCATGATTCTAGAAGCAGATATTCTGAAAGCCTGAAAGTGAACAAATTCTTCAGGTTAGGGCCCATTATCAAAATTATATTTTGAAAGTAAAGAGAAAGTACTAGGCAATACAACAATAAAAGATGTAGACTTTAGTGTATTAGAAATTGCAAACGAGAGGTAAATTTCTCCATATCTAAAGATGATATTATTGAATATAGGTAACACTGGAAGATCAACTGCAAATGTCAGAGATATCTCTGACATTTTTTTAAAAAATGAGTACATACCCGATTAAGAAGAATACTATATATATTTAATGCACTTATATGTAATTGCTTCAATTAATGATTTCAACTATTACTAAAAATTTGTTCTCTTCCAAGAGAAAAGTGCTGTGGTCTCTTACAAAAGGAGAATTTTAATTATTATCATGTATACTTCTAGATGGTTTGAATATTACATATATGCATCAAAATATATAAAGAAAATATTCAGCCTCATTATTTTTTAACTAAATAAATTTAGATCAGTGATGTACCATTTTAATTGCAGAAATTAAGCATGTACAATGTTACAAAGTGTTCAATGGAATTGCCACCTTTTTATATCACTAATGGCATTGTAACTTGAATGCAGAAAATAATTGGTAGTCAGCATAAAGGATCTTTCATATATTCCTGCCCTTGGTGATAGTAATTCAATTCCTGGTTAACCATCTTGAGGAAATAATAATAAATATGGATAAAGCTTTATGTATAAATACATTCATAACATTATTACACATAGCAGCAAAAATTTATAAGGAATTCAAAAGCCCAGGTATAGGTGAATATTTACAGAAATGATGATATAGCCACTTAATGCAATAGAATACACATGTTACAAAGATGTTTATAAAACCATAATCTAAAATTAATGCTCATTCAGTAAAGTTACATAAAAATAGCACAATATTTTATGAAATGTATGATTAAGCCATTTAAAATTAAATAAGCAAAGCCCATGCATAAACTAGGGAGATAAATGCTCAAAGGTTAACTGTGGTCATGTTGGAAGACTGGATTAAGCTTTTTTTTTGCTATGTTTTATTTTGTTGTTTTGTTTATGTTTTCAGCCATCATTCAACGAGCATAGTTGACTTTAGTAATAAGAAAAAAATATTCAGCTACATAGATATATAGACAATCAGTACAAAGAAATCTAAAAATATGTAGGAGATCTAAATAAAATTTCTGAAAGTTCTCAAAGTAATTGTTGATTATTTTAATCTTGAATATGCATCTATATGGGTCCAAATATATGCCCAGACTATACTTGAGGCTTCAGTAAAAAGATTCATTCATGTTGTTCAAGTGTGCCCCAAAAGACATACAAAATGAATGGACTCACTGTGGTTTGTTGGGGGCCTGAAGCCCCACACCCCTTCTTGTGAGACCGCTCCTATGTGGCAATCTGCTCAGATGGCCGTGCTTTACATGATAACTGCCTCACAATCTGCTTATGCGAGAAACTGATTGCTCCTGGCTATGCAAGTTAATTTGCAAGTGACCTTTTATCCTTCTCCAG
>NW_007726489.1:99829-117179 GCF_000696425.1 Galeopterus variegatus | reverse complement strand
ATTTCATAGCCTAAGTATGTATCTTACCAACTGTTATGAAGTTCTCTTTTCTCTAACTAAACAAAGGCAACTCACAAAAGATAAGGCCAAATCAGCACTAGCTAAGAATTCTACATTGACCTTCAACAAATCTGCCTGGTACCAGTCATTAACCCTCTCCTTCTCATTCCTGGTAGCCCCTATGTCCCTAAGTGAATGAAAAACAGGCTTCAAAGAACTTCTTCTCCCTCTGCTCCTGTAAGAGGAGCCACATCAAAACCAGCCTTGGCCAGCCTGTTGAGCCTGTGCAATAACACACATTTGTGCCTTGTGATTATACCTGTGTTTGTTCGTCACACACCCATGTGAAACAGGCTTCAAAGAACTTCTTCTCCCTCTGCTCCTGTAAGAGGAGCCACATCAAAACCAGTCTTGGCCAGCCTGTTGAGCCTGTGCAATAACACACATTTGTGCCTTGTGATTATACCTGTGTTTGTTCGTCACACACCCATGTTGCCTTCCCCATAAATATTCACAGATTCCTTTAAGCTCGCTGAACATGCATATGAATCTGATATTGGAAGGCATAAATACCAGCCTTTCTTCTGTGTTCACTGGAATGCTTGACTTTGGCCCAGCAGGAGCCTATGTCCCACAATCTGCAGACTGCCTTTTTCTCCTTTTTTCCCCCCTCTCTCTCTGGAAAATAAAGTCTCCTCTTCTCTTAGCGGATCCTGTGGTCCTCTTTTTGCCAACAGTGTAAAGACTCATTTCAAAGAAGAATAGGTCTAAGGCAGACATACTGATTTTTTAAAAAAATACCAGAATATGTTTTGATATCAATTTAATGAAGAAGATTTGTAAATACAAAGATCATGTATACTGTCAATGAATCAACAAAGGGCATGGAAGAATGATAAATCAATAGTACAATTAAGAAAGGATATAGAACTAAATTTTAGACAGAGTATCAAAGAGAAATGTTATTGTTTGTAACGTAAAATGAAACTAAAAGTTTTCCAGGAGAAAATGCTTGTAGGTATGATTTCAGTAGAATGAAGTGTACATTAGTAAACAACAGCATGGTAAAGTTGGAAACAAAAATGCTTTCTCTCTCAACACATCATTACAAAATGTTAATCAAAGATTTTTGTTCATAGTCTTCTAAACTATTCTCTCTTTGACAATCTGCTTTGAAATCTAACCTGGTATTAACTAATTATTTTTTTCACAACTTCTAAACTCAAAATAGCACCTTTGATAATTGCTTTAACTCTCATTTTCAACAATATTCGAAGACTTTCCATTTTCAAGTTTATCATGTGCAATTTGGTGACTGAACAGAATTTAAAATTGAATGTGATTTTATTGCAAATCTCTGAAAAGGCATATTTACTTCAGAGTTTGAACCAAGCACACATACTACAGAAGTGAGGACAAACAAAGCTGAAATAGTTGAATCTGAATAACTATTTCATCAATTCTGCTTGAAAACTTAATCTGACAAAATTTAGTAACCTTTCCCTTGTGACTTATTTTTGAATTGACATAATAATGCTATAGAAAAACATGTTGTGAAATGTTATGAGGAATAAAATAGAAATAGAAAAAAAACATAGTGTGTCTAACAGTTATGTTGTAAGTCTGCTCAAATACTGTAATTTCATTGGTTTAATTTCTGTTTGTATAATGGTGATTATGCTAGCAAATTCCCAGAATACTCTGATAATAAATGAGTTTTAAGAATCTGAAAAATTCTAGAAGGGTGGGGAAAAGAGAAATATCCTTTAATTTAGGAGAAACAAGGCCTGCAAGGAGAGATCATTTTGGGACCTCTGCGTATGCTTAAAGTAACTGAAGAAGGCATCTCATGTTGTTAGGAAATTTAAAACAAATTTAGTCACAATGATTGAACAACCCACATTAAATCAATCAGGAATATTTTAAACATTTTTGTTAATAAGGTATATGAGTCAAAAAAAGAATATCAGTGTTTTAAATCATAAAATTTCAATGAAGGGCAAAGTACATATAACTGGAATATTTGTGATAATAAACTGAAAATTGGTTGTAGTTCACTTAGATGTAAATTAGATTGCTGCTACCCTTTTAAAATACAAAGCTAATGTTAACTAATTTAGAACTTGATAATAACAAATTTTTCTTATTTTGCTACATTGATTTAAAATTTCCTGTAATTATTTGATTTGATTTAACTTTGCACTGAGTCAAAGATTTTTAAAGCAATTTTTGTATCTCTATATAACCATCAGTCAATTAAGAGTAGACAAATGACACAAAGGAACTGTTGCTGGAAAGATCTAGCTAATATTTTTGATGACAGCTTGACAAAAAGGAAATAAAACATACACACTCTTCGGAAAACACAATATTTACAAAAATGGAATGAGTTAGAAAATTATGTGTAAAATATATTTTCAGAATTATTTCAAATAAAAATTATTGTTTTAAACAATAATATGAATTATCATTAATAATTGAATTAGTAATATACATTCCATGCAAATAGTAACCAACAAAGAGATGGGATGACTATGCTAATGTCAGGCAAAATAGATTTAAGGTCAAAACTGTTATGAGAAACTAAAAAGGATATTATATATTGATTAAAAACATTTAATTCTTCACAAAGATTCAACCAATATAAACATATATGCACAAAACAATAGAGCTCCAAGAATTGTGAGACAAATAGTAACAGAATTGAAAAAACGGACAGCTCTACAAGAATAGTTTACTTCAATACTCCACTTTTAATAATGGATTAAACAACTAGATTGGTTTTCAATAAGAAAATAGAGGACTTTTATAAACCAACAAAACCTAACAGAAGTATTTAGAAAACTCCACACCCAAAATAGCAGAACACATGTTCTTCTTAAGAACATATGGAACATTCTCCAGGATAAAACATATATCCAGCCATAGAGAAAGTCTTAATAAATTTAAAAGAACGAAGTTGTACAAATTATCTTTTCCAACAAGAATGGAATGAAACTAGATATCAATAACCGAAAGAAAGCTGGAAAATTCACAAATACATAGAAATCAAATAATACACTCTAAGCAAAGATGAAATCAAAAAGGAAATTAGGAAATACTTTCAGAGGGATGAAAACAAAAACACAACATACTAAAACTTACTGCATGCAGTGAAATCAGAGATCACTTATAGCTGTAAATACCTAAAATAGAAGAAAGATCTCAAAACAATAACCTTATGTTGCACCTTAAATAACTATAAAAGAAAGCAAACTGATCCTAAAGCCAATAGAAAGAAATAATGAAGATTAAGTGGAAGTAAATGGAGTAGAGAATAGAAAAATGATAAAGAAAATCAACCAAAAAAAGTTGGTTTTGTGAAAAGAGCAATAAATGTGGCAAACATTTAACTAAACTGACTAAGAAAAAAGGAGAGAAGACTCAAATTGCTAAAGTCATTAACTACTGATCTTACAGAAAAAAAAAAAGATTAAAGACAATTTTATGAACAATTGTATGCCAAGAAATTAGACAACATAGTTGAAGTGGATAAAATTCCTAAATAAACACAGATCCCAAAAGTCTCTGAAGAAAAACTGGAAAATCTGAACAGATTTACAACTAAAAAGATTAAGCCAATAACCTAAAATTTCCCAGGAAAGGAAAGTCTGGGACCAGATGATGGTAAATTTAACTAACTATTAAAAGAAAAATTAATAGCAATGCTCTAAAACTATTCCACATAAATAGTAGAGTAGGTAACACTTCCTGACTCATATTAAGAGGCCACGATTACCTGGATACCAAGGCTAGACATTACAGACAAACAAAACAAAACAACTACAGAGCAATGTCCTTATAAGTATAGATGGAAAAAATGTTCAACAAAATACCAAAAAACTGAATCCAGAAGCATAGTAAAAAGGTTATATATCATGATGAAGTGGAATTAATACCATGAATGGAAGTGGGGTTCAACATTAAAAAAAGAAAAAAAAAATCACTCAATGTAATCCTATACATAATAGAATAAAAAGAGAGACAACATACATGGTCATCATATTTGATGGTGAAAAAGCACCTCACAAAATCTGACACCCTTTTATGATAACAACACTCAGCATACTAAGAAGAGAAGGGAATCACCTCAATATGATAAAAGACATTTATGAAAATCCCACAGCTAATATCACACTCAATATCACTGAAAACATTTCCCCTAAAATCAGGGACAAGACAAAGATGCCCACTTTCACCATTTATATTCATCATTATACTGGAAGTTCAAGCCACAACAATTAGGCATTCTATTAAGAAAAGAAATGAAAATCATAGCGATTGGAAGGGAAGCAGTAAAAACTATCTCGATTCAAAGTTGACATTAATATTATATATAAAAGTTCTTAATGAATCTACAAAAAATATTACAGCTAATAAAAAATTCACCAAAATTTCAGGATACAAGATCAATACACAAAACTCTATTGTATTTTTGCATACTAGCAATAAATAATCTGAAAATATTTTTTTAATTCATTTACAATATTATAAAAATGAATAAAATACTTAAGAATAAATTTAACAAAGGAACATCAACACTTTTACACAGAAAGTTACAAAACGTTACTAAGAGATATTAAAGAAGACCTAAAACATGGAACGTCATCCCCTGTTCGTGGACTAAAATACAATACTTAATACTGTTATGATGACAATACCTATCTACTGTGGACTGAATATCTCCCCAAAACTTATTGAAGTTTGACCCTATTGTAACAGCGTTAAGAGGGTGAGAAATCAGATTGTGGCAGTGTTGAAAGGTAGGGACTTTAAGAGCTGATTGGATCACAAAAATTGTGCCCACAAGAATGCATTAATCCATTTGTGCAATAATGGATTATGATTTAATGAATTATGAGGGAGTGGTTCTTATGACACTATAAGAAGAGCAAGTGAGCATGTGAACTCTCTTGCCAGTCTTGCCATGTGATACCCTACATTGCCACAGGATTCTGTACAGAAACCTCGCTAAAATAAAGGCCCTAACTAGATGCACCCTTTTGACCTTGGAGTTCCCAGCCTCCAAAACATTAGAAATAAAGTTCAATTATTTATGAATTACCCAGTTTCAGGAATTCTGGTATAAGCGACAGAAAATGAACCAATACAGAAATTGGTACCAAAAAAGTGGGGTGTTGCTAATAATTAACACCTAAAAATATGGAATTAGCTTTGGAACTGGCTCATGGGCAGAGGCTGGAAGAATTTGAAGGAGGAGGGTAGAGCAAGCTGAGATTCTGGTGAGGGTTTAGAAGACTAGAAGACCAGGGAATGTTTGGAATTTCTTAGAGATTGGTTAAATGTTGGAGACCAAAATGATGATAGAAATATCAACTGTAAAGACCATCTAAGGACTCAGATGTAAATAAGAAGGAGCACGTTGGACACAGGAGTAAAGATCACCCTTGTTATTACCTGGCAAAGAACTTGGTTGGATTGTATCCATGCCTAAGGATTTTATAGAATGTGGAATACATGTAGGTTGAGTCCACATTTTGACTATCTAAGCAGCAAAACATTCAGCAGTTGTATGGTTATTTCTAATAGCCTATACTAAATTACAGCAGCTGAGGCATGACATAAAGACATAATTTATAATTAAAGGGAAGTACATTAAAAATTGGAATACTCTCATCCTGGTCATGTAAAGAGTGAAAAAGTGTTCAGAAGAGGAAACCAAGGGTATAGCCCAGTGACCTTCTGATAAGGAGATTAGTACAAAAGCAAGGTATCATCAAGAAAATAGAAGAAAGACCCAGAAGGCATTTCAGGTATTTTTTTAGGTTGCCCCTCTCAGCACAGACCCAGAGGCCTAGGAAGACAGAATGGTTTCAGGGAATGGGCCCAAGGCACCATCCACAGGCTTGCTGCCCAGGTCTATGTAGGAAAGTTGCTCCCTAAATTCAAGCACAGTGCTCCTCTGCTGCCCCAACTGTAGCTAACCTGACACCAGGTACTACTGTACCCCCAACTTCCAAAGATACAAGCCTTGATGTCATCCACATGGTGTTAAGTCTGCAGACTTGCAAAATGCAAGAGCTGTGGATGTATGGCATCCTCCATGCAGATTTTAAAGGATGAATGGAAAATCCTGGGCCCACGAAGAGATTTGTCATGGGGGCAGATTCACTGCAGAGAGACTCCATTAGAGCAATGAAAGTGGAAATGTAGGGTCAGAGTTGCAGCAGAGGACCTCCATCAGGGAGATGCCTAGTAGAGCTGTGGGAGCGGGATGTGGCGTGCAATGCCAGGATGGGAGAACTGAAATGCGGAAAAAGCCGTAGGAGCAGGGATGCAGGAGGACTTTTCTAAGCAGCAAAACATTCAGCAGTTGTATGGTTATTTCTAATAGCCTATACTAAATTACAGCAGCTGAGGCATGACATAAAGACATAATTTATAATTAAAGGGAAGTACATTAAAAATTGGAATACTCTCATCCTGGTCATGTAAAGAGTGAAAAAGTGTTCAGAAGAGGAAACCAAGAGTATAGCCCAGTGACCTTCTGATAAGGCGATTAGTACAAAAGCAAGGTATCATCAAGAAAATAGAAGAAAGACCCAGAAGGCATTTCAGGTATTTTTTTAGGTTGCCCCTCTCAGCATAGACCCAGAGGCCTAGGAAGACAGAATGGTTTCAGGGAATGGGCCCAAGGCACCATCCACAGGCTTGCTGCCCAGGTCTATGTAGGAAAGTTGCTCCCTAAATTCAAGCACAGTGCTCCTCTGCTGCCCCAACTGTAGCTAACCTGACACCAGGTACTACTGGACCCCCAACTTCCAAAGATACAAGCCTTGATGTCATCCACATGGTGTTAAGTCTGCAGACTTGCAAAATGCAAGAGCTGTGGATGTATGGCATCCTCCATGCAGATTTTAAAGGATGAATGGAAAATCCTGGGCCCACGAAGAGATTTGTCATGGGGGCAGATTCACTGCAGAGAGACTCCATTAGAGCAATGAAAGTGGAAATGTAGGGTCAGAGTTGCAGCAGAGGACCTCCATCAGGGAGATGCCTAGTAGAGCTGTGGGAGCGGGATGTGGTGTGCAATGCCAGGATGGGAGAACTGAAATGCGGAAAAAGCCGTAGGAGCAGGGATGCAGGAGGACTTTGAGGTCCAACCCCACATCAGTGTGTAGCAGATGCCAGACACAGAGTCAAAGAAGATTCTTCTCCAGCTTTAATATTTAGTGCTTGCTTTGCTGGGTTTAAAACATTCTTAGGACCTATTACCCTTATCTTTTGACCTATTTCTGTCTCTTTGAACAGGAATATGTACCCCATGTCTTTCTCGCCATTGCATCTTGGAAATAGGTAACTTGTTTTGATTTCACAGATGAAATTTTAGACTTTCGAGTTGGTGCTGGGACATATTAAGACTGGGGCTATGGGGATGAAATGTATTTGTATGTGAGAAGGACATGAGGAGGGGAGGACAGAAGCAGAATTCTGTGGATTAAACATCTCCCCAAAACTCACTGAAGCTTGATTCCCATTGTAATAAAATGAGAAAGTCTATTATGGTATTTGAAAAAAAGAGTGAGAAAGTCTATTATGCTATTTGAAAGTGGGAACTTTAAGAGATGTTTGAATCGTGGGGACTGTTCTGTGTGAATGGAGTAATCTATTCATGTCATAATAATGGGTTAATGGATGTAGACTCGTGGCTGTATAAGGAGAGCACATGAAAGCACTCTTGCCATTCTCTCCTTGTGATTGCCTACATTGCCATGGGGCACTGTACAGAGCCCTCACNCGGGGTATTTGGCAAAAAAAAAAAAAAAAAAAAAAATCTAAGCAGCAAAACATTCAGCAGTTGTATGGTTATTTCTAATAGCCTATACTAAATTACAGCAGCTGAGGCATGACATAAAGACATAATTTATAATTAAAGGGAAGTACATTAAAAATTGGAATACTCTCATCCTGGTCATGTAAAGAGTGAAAAAGTGTTCAGAAGAGGAAACCAAGGGTATAGCCCAGTGACCTTCTGATAAGGAGATTAGTACAAAAGCAAGGTATCATCAAGAAAATAGAAGAAAGACCCAGAAGGCATTTCAGGTATTTTTTTAGGTTGCCCCTCTCAGCATAGACCCAGAGGCCTAGGAAGACAGAATGGTTTCAGGGAATGGGCCCAAGGCACCATCCACAGGCTTGCTGCCCAGGTCTATGTAGGAAAGTTGCTCCCTAAATTCAAGCACAGTGCTCCTCTGCTGCCCCAACTGTAGCTAACCTGACACCAGGTACTACTGGACCCCCAACTTCCAAAGATACAAGCCTTGATGTCATCCACATGGTGTTAAGTCTGCAGACTTGCAAAATGCAAGAGCTGTGGATGTATGGCATCCTCCATGCAGATTTTAAAGGATGAATGGAAAATCCTGGGCCCACGAAGAGATTTGTCATGGGGGCAGATTCACTGCAGAGAGACTCCATTAGAGCAATGAAAGTGGAAATGTAGGGTCAGAGTTGCAGCAGAGGACCTCCATCAGGGAGATGCCTAGTAGAGCTGTGGGAGCGGGATGTGGTGTGCAATGCCAGGATGGGAGAACTGAAATGCGGAAAAAGCCGTAGGAGCAGGGATGCAGGAGGACTTTGAGGTCCAACCCCACATCAGTGTGTAGCAGATGCCAGACACAGAGTCAAAGAAGATTCTTCTCCAGCTTTAATATTTAGTGCTTGCTTTGCTGGGTTTAAAACATTCTTAGGACCTATTACCCTTATCTTTTGACCTATTTCTGTCTCTTTGAACAGGAATATGTACCCCATGTCTTTCTCGCCATTGCATCTTGGAAATAGGTAACTTGTTTTGATTTCACAGATGAAATTTTAGACTTTCGAGTTGGTGCTGGGACATATTAAGACTGGGGCTATGGGGATGAAATGTATTTGTATGTGAGAAGGACATGAGGAGGGGAGGACAGAAGCAGAATTCTGTGGATTAAACATCTCCCCAAAACTCACTGAAGCTTGATTCCCATTGTAATAAAATGAGAAAGTCTATTACGGTATTTGAAAAAAAGAGTGAGAAAGTCTATTATGCTATTTGAAAGTGGGAACTTTAAGAGATATTTGAATCGTGGGGACTGTTCTGTGTGAATGGAATAATCTATTCATGTCATAATAATGGGTTAATGGATGTAGACTCGTGGCTGTATAAGGACAGCACATGAAAGCATTCTTGCCATTCTCTCCTTGTGATTGCCTACATTGCCATGGGGCACTGTACAGAGCCCTCACCAACGAGAAGGCCATCATCAGAGGTGGTCCCCGGACATTGCAGTTGCCAACCTCCAAAACTGTAGAAAATAAATGTTATTTCTTTTAAAATTACCTTGTCTTATGTATTCTATTATGCATGACAGAAAACAAACTAATACAACCTCAACATGCTCAATAAATTCAATCCAATCTCTGTCAAAATCTCCATGGTCTTTTCCTACAGGAATGGAAAAGCCAAATATAATACTCACATGGATTTACAAAGAACTCTAAGGAGCCAAAGAATCTTTTCCTTCTTTTTCATTTTTTGAATTGAAACATAATTGATTATACATATTTATTGGGTACAGAGTTGACTATCAGTATTTATATACAGTAAATGATAAATATTATTAGCATGTTCATCATGTTCAACAAAACATAATTGCTCTTTGTGTCATGTACCCAATTACTCCCTAACTCCCCACCCCCTCCCCTTTTCCAACTTCTAGTAGCTATAAGTCTGTTCTCTCCTCCTGAAAGTTCGAAGTTTTATTGTGGTCTTTCTTTTCTTTCATCCTTCCTTCCCTCTACTTCCATGTGTGAGTGAGGGCATACAGTATTTCTCTTTCTGTACCTGGCTTGTTTTGCATAATATAATTTTCTCTAGGCTCACCCATGTTGTTGCAAATGGCAAAAATTCATTCTTTTTTACAGCTGAGTAGTATTCCATTGTGTATATATACTACATTTTCATTATTCAGTTGTCTGTCATGAACATGTAGGTTGAGTCCACATTTTGACTATTGTAGTAGAGTTGGGATGAACATGGGAGTTCAGGTATCCCTTTCACATGATGATTTCTGTTCCTTTGAGTATACACCCAGTAGTGGGATTGAGGTATTACATGGTAGTTCTATCTGTAGTTGTTTGAGAAACCTCCATACTGTTTTCCACAATGGCTGTCCTAACTAACAGTCCCTCCAACAGTGTAGAAGAGTTTCCTTTTCCCCACATCCTCACCAGCATCTGTTTTTCTGTCTTTTTGACAGTAGCCACACTAACTTGGGTGAGATGATATCTCAATGTGGTTTTGATTTGCATTTCCTTAATGCTTATTGATGTTAAGCATTTTCTCATGCATCTGTTGGCCATTTGTATGTCTTCCTTTGAAAAATATCTATTCGGCTTCCTTGCCTATTTTTAATTGTATTATTATTATTATTATTTTGTGAAGTTGTTTGATTTCCTTGTATGTTCTGATTATTAACTCCTTGACACATGTATGAGTTGCAGATATTTACTCCCATTCTGTAGGCTGGCTTTGAATTCTGTTGATTATTTCTTTTTCTGAGCAGAAACTTTTTAGTTTGCTATAATCCCATTTGTTTATTTTTTTCTTTTGTTGTTCATGCTTTTGGGGTCTTATTCATTAAGTCTTTGCCCAGTCCTACACCCTGAAGTGTGTTTCCTCTATGTTTTCTTCTAGGAGTTTTATAGTTTTTGGTCTTATACTCAAGTCTTTAGTCCATTTGGAACTGATTTTTTTTGTATGGGGAGAGGTGTGGGTCTAGTTTTATTCTTCTACATGTGGATATCTAGTTTTCTCAGTGTCATTTATTGAAGAGGCTGTCCTGTCCCCAACGTATGTTCTTGTCAAAGATCTGTTAGCTGTTAAGTACTGGGGTTGTTTTCTCGGTTCTCTATTTTGTTCCATTGGTCCATGACTTTGTTTTTATGCCAGTACCATGCTGTTTTGGTTACTATAGCATGGCAGTATAGTTTGAAGTCAGGTAATATAATGCCTCTGGTTTTTTTGATTTTTTGTTTGTTGTTTTTGGCTCAGGATTCCTTTGGCTGTTATGGGTCTTCTGCTGCTCCACATGAATTGTAGGTATTTTGTAGTTCTCCTTGTAGAGATCTTTCACAACTTTGGCTAAATTTATTCCTAGGTATTTTATTCTTTTGGTAGCTATTGTCAATGGGCTTGCTTTAATTATTTATTTTTCTGTTTGTTCCTTGTTGGTGCATAAGAATGTGACTGACTTTTGTGTATTGATTTTGTATCCCACAACTTTACTGAATTTGTTTATGAGCTCTAGGAGTTTTTTGGTAGAAGTTATGAATTTTTCTACATATAGGATCATGTCATCTGTGAACAGTGACAACTTGACTTTGTCTCTTCAAATATAGATGCCCTTTATTTCTTTCTCTTTCCTGATTATTCTGGCTAATACTTCCCATACTATGTTGAATAAGAGTGATGAGAGTGGGCATCCTTATCTTGTTTCTCTTGTTAAAGGAAAAACTTTCAGTTTTTCTTTATTTAGGATGATGTTGGAATAGGGTTTGTCATATATGGCTTTATTGCACTGAGGTCCTCTCCTTCTATACCTAATTTAGTGAGGATCTTTATCATGAAGGGATGCTGAATTTTGTCAAATGCTCTTTCTGCCTCTACTGAGATAATCACATGGTTTTTGTCCTTGATTTTTTTGATGTGGTATACGACATTTGTTGACTTGCATATGTTGAACCATTCTTGCATCCCTAGAATAAATCCCACTTGATCATGTTATATAATCTTTTCAATGTGCTGTTGTATGTATGTTCATCAAGGATATTGGCCATTAGCTTTCTTTTTTTGTTGTGTGGTATACGACATTTGTTGACTTGCATATGTTGAACCATTCTTGCATCCCTAGAATAAATTCCACTTGATCATGTTATATAATCTTTTCAATGTGCTGTTGTATGTATGTTCATCAAGGATATTGGCCATTAGCTTTCTTTTTTTGTTGTATCTTTGCCTGATTTTGATATCAGGGTGATGTTGGCTTCATAGAATGAATTTGGGAGAATGGCTTCTGTTTCAATATTTTGAAATAGTTTAAAAAGGATTTATGTTAATTCTTCTTTAAAGGTTTGGTAGTATTCAGCAGTGAAGCTATCTGGTCCTGTGCTTTTCTTTGTTGGGAGACTGCTGATTACCACATCAATCTTGTTGCTCTTTATTTGTCTGTTCATACTTTGTATTTCTTCTTTGATTAGTCTTGGTAGTTTGCGTGTGTCCAGAAATTATCCATTTCCTCCAAGTTTTCAAGTTTGTGGGTGTATGGTTGTTCATAACCATCTCTAATGTTTTTTTTTTGTATTTCTGTGGCATTGGTTGAAACGTCTCCTTTTTTCATTTCTGATTTTTGTTATTTGGGTCTTCTCACTTCTTTTTTGTTTTTTTTTTTTGTAGATCTGTAGAGGGCCACTGGCTCAGTTATTGAGCATGGAGAAAGCCTGTGTTGATGCAGGATCCAGAGGCTTTCTAGAGGGGCAATGTAAGGAGGAAAAGCTGCTATCCGATCAGCTGTTGAGCCCACTGCAAGCCTACAAGGGTGCAGCTGAACCAAGCAGCACTATAGAGGCCTGCCTTGGGGAAGGAATGTTGAGTGAATTTAGATGCTGGGGTCTTAGTCACCCTTTCTATCCTAGGCTCCAGGCAGGCAGCACCTTGGACCTGAGTGCTGTAGAATGCAGCCAGTACAAAGGGACTGTGGCTTGCTTGGTTCAGTGTAGGGGTCTAGGCTCTAAATAGCTGGGATTGTGGCCATGCTGTCACCCATGCATGCATGTGGAGGGTCCCAGTGGGAGGTACAGTTTCTGCCAGGTCAGATGTGGGTTGCGTGGGTACCCATTGGCTCAGCCTCCATGAGCCTTACAAAGCAAGCCACAAATGTGGGGAACTGCTGCGCTTCGGCAGATTTTCTGCTGGGGAAGTCTGACTGCTCACCTGTGAGGGAGAGGTGTTTAGTAGACAAACAATTTTGAAAAATTAAAAAAAAAGATGCCAGACTCACAGTTCCTGAGTTTAAAACTTAATAAGAAGCTATTTTATTCACAACTGTATGGTTCTGGCATATGGATAAAGTTATAGACAAATATGGAATAGAATTGAGAGTTAAGAAATAAACCTATATATATATATGGAGCCAAAGAATGGAGCCAAACCATATATATATATGGCCAATTTATTTATTTTTTCTTTTTAAAGATGACCGGTAAGGGGATCTTAACCCTTGACTTGGTGTTGTCAGCACCACGCTCTCCCAAGTGAGCCACAGGCCAGCCCCAGGCCAATCTATTTTTAAGGAGGTTACTGATACTATTCATTTGGGAAAGATAATATCTTCTCCAAATGGTACTGGGACAAATGGATATTCAAATGCAAAGAATTAACACGAACTCTCTCCTCATACCCTACACAAAAGTTAACTCCAAATGGATCAAAGATGTAAGTAGAACCTATAACTATAAAGTTCTTAACTGTAAGTGAAAGTCAATATAAAATTCAAAGGTGTAAGTAAAATCTATAACTATACATAGGTAAAAATCTTCATAATCTTAGATTTAGCAAGAGTTCTTAGATTTGACCCCAAAAGTACAAATAAAAGAAAAAAATAAATAATTTGGACTGTATCAATATTAAAAATTATGTGTATAATTTATCAAAATATAAACTATCAAAAGAGCAAGAAGGAAACTCACAGAAAGAGAGAAAATATTTGCAATTCATATATCTTATAGGGTCTAGTATCCAGAAAACATGATACTTGCTTTGCTTTTACAAGTAGGAACTAAGAGACAAACAACCCAATTAAAAAATGGGCAAAGAACTTAAATAGACATTCCTCCAATGAAGACATACAAATGGTTGACACACACAAAAAAGATGCTTAATATCATTAGTCATTAAGGAAACGCAAATCAAAATCGGAATGAGATACCAATTGACACCCACTAGGAGAGCTCTAATAAAAATGATGAATAATAACAAATGCTGGGAGGAATGTGGAGAAATTTGAAATGTTATACATTGCTGGTGGGAATTTAAAATGATGTAGCACTGTGAAAAAAGACTTTGGTGATTTCTCAAAAAATTAAATATGGAATTATCATATGAGCCAGCATTTCTACTCTTAAGTATACACTCTCCCAAAATGGTAAATAAGTATTCAAACAAATTCAAAAAAAGTACAGAAATGTTCATAGCAGCACTATTGTCACCATCTAAAATGTGAAAACAACACAGTGTCCATCAGTAAATGAAACATAATGTGTTTCATAATAAACATAACGTGACATATCCATATAATGGACTATAATTCAACCAAAAAAGAAATGGAGTACTGATACATGCTTCAGTGTCGATGAATCTGGAAAACGTTAAGCTATGTTAAAGAAGCCAGGCACAAAATATTACATATTATAGAATTCAGCTGATATGAAATATATTCCAATTATATTAAATATAAATAGGTAAATTCATACAGATAGAAAGCATAATAGTGGTTTCCAGGGGTTGATAATGGGAAGGCATCACTTAATGTGTACAGGTTATCTTTTAGAGGTAATCAAAACATTTTGGAACTAGATAGAGATGATGGTTGCACAGTACTGTGAATGCACTGATGCCATGACTTGTGCACTTTAAAATGTTTGATTTTGCATTTTGTGAATTTCACCTCAGTATAAAAGAATTAAAAAGTAAATAATACTAAATGTTAATTGATGACTAAACTAAAATTAATTAATAGGAAAAAAGAGTAGAAATCTATGACTAAGTCTAACTCAAGATAACACTGATGATATCAGAGAATCTTTCCTCTGTCTAGTGGCACATTTGAATAGTAGCTTTACCACATCCTTAATTTCAGTTCATGATTTTTAAAAAAAATCATCCCCTAGAGGACCATAATAGTCACTGGATATAAAAACAAAGCAAGACAAAATATTACCTACAAAATTTAGGTTATTCACCAGAAGAAGTAAAAAATAAATACATTTTAAAGTGTGCATTTAAAGAACCTCTGAGTTTACCATAATTTAAGGTCATGTTTCTAGACTTTTTGGTGTATTTTTAGTCTTTAGTTCAAAGGGACCATTCATCCATCATGGGAATATCATTCGGAATCTTTTTATCCCTCATACTTTATGTAAGAAAGTTAATACAGGTCCAGCCTTTATGGTTATCTAATATTTATTAGTTTAATTCATTAAGAAGTTAAAAATAATATTACAGGTAGAGAAGCAACAAAAGCAAAACATAATCTTACAAAAAATAAAAGATGAGAATAACAGCACATCAGAAATCTCAAAAGCATATTAACTAGCAATTCATTTTCTGTATCTGGAAAAAATTAACAGCCTTGTTATCTTCTTCCCATAAATATTGACATACACTCTAACGTCAAAAGAGAATATTCTGATTTGGTTTCCCAGTGACTGCTCAATGGAGAGGTGTGTTTGGGATTCAGGCCCGGCTTTGAGATCTATGCTCCCACGTCACAGTTCATGACACCTTGAATAAGTTGCTTTCTCTAAACTTTCGAGTTTTCCTTTGTTTCTTTCCTAATAATGTTTCCTTAGCTCTTTCCCAATAATTCATAACCAGTGAAGACTGGGGAAATATATGTTCAAACTCTGATATACTGTTGGTGCTTAGTAAATTACAGCTATTATCACTAAGCATAATTGTAAGATTTCAAGAAAGTATACTAAAATTACAAAGTATGCAAAAATCAGTCACCAGTTAATACTTTTCAAGAATTTAGGTCATTTCCCTGAGAAAAGAATACTCATAAATACATTTAAGAGCTACAGTTTTTTTCCCAAGCCAGTTTTATTGTCTGCTCACTTTGGGGGCTCACTTAGCTATTTTGCATTTAAAATAATTTATCATCTTTTACTTACTCAAAATGAGATATGTTGTATTATAGGTGCTATGTATATAGCATCAGCTGCTATTTAATGTTGTTCCTTAATTTGTGTCTACAATGGGTAAGTAAATAATGATGGCCTGCACAGAACTAAGCACTCAGATTTTTTAAAAGGCCATATGGAGAAATCCTTCTGCTTAACACATTCAGTACATGAGACTATGTTTACTTTAAGTCTGATTCTACACTTTTATTTGCTCGTGAGCTTTTTGATGCCAGTCCATAAGTTTAATACTTGTAGATGGATTGGCAAGTGTTTTCCCTAAAGCACAATGATCTAGTGCAACACAAAATTTTATTTTTATTATTCCAAGAGAAAAGTTAATTTCATCATGAAAAATTTTACCTGCAAAAACTTCCTTAGGGCAAGGGATGGATGTACTGATTTATGAACACATTGTCTACCCTGAGGTCTCTCAATTAGAATTTCTCATGACAATTTGAGACCGAATGTATTTGAGACCTCACATATAATGGTTCTTTGAGGAGAGCTTCTCTGATAGTGGAGCCATCAAATGCTGTTCTTTTCTTCTGATGCCTATAAAAGGTCACATGTATTGTCTTTGAATCATCAGAATTAACAATTTTGTTTAGACAATTGAAAGAGCCAGTGACTTTCAACTCAACTTTTTAAATTTCTTTGTGCTATTAACAACTTTTAAATTGTCATAATATTTTCTCACAAGCTTTTTGTGTTTGTTTTGTTTGTTCCTACTCAAAATTTTGTTCCTTGGGCCATTTTATTTTAAATATGATTGAAATCATTACCTGTTCTCTCATCATGTGATAGCTTCAATTACACAGAAAGTATTAATTCACTAGGACATTTTTTACATTTTTAAAAAATTAATTTCTGCAAGTTTAAAAAATATTCTGTATGAAACCCTCATCCATGATTAGTGCCTTTCCCAGTCTGTGTAAATTGAACATTTTCTGAAGGAACCTCATTCTTGCTTTTAATATTCAATATGTTATACTAAATTCTTTGCATTCTACAGCATCTATGTCTGTGTTGTTTTTTTAACAAATACAAATAATACTGACTGTTTTAAATTTCAACAGTTGCCTAATTTTGAAGTAGCATACCAAGGAGATATTTAACTGGGTTTATCTGTTTGTTTTAACTCTAGTTAATTTTGCACAACAACCAACCGTTCTTAATGGTCACATGAATTAAATGAACTTCTTTCTTCTTAAGCAAGCAATCCATAAAAAGCATTTAACTGGGTTTATCCGTTTGTTTTAACTCTAGTTAATTTTGCACAACAACCAACCATTCTTAATGGTCACATGAATTAAATGAACTTCTTTCTTCTTAAGCAAGCAATCCATAAAAA
>NW_007726489.1:81592-99426 GCF_000696425.1 Galeopterus variegatus | reverse complement strand
TTCTTAATGGTCACATGAATTAAATGAACTTCTTTCTTCTTAAGCAAGCAATCCATAAAAAGATTTTTGTATATTACTTTTTACTAATTTTCAATAACTGCACCCTACATCCAGATACATTTATAAAGTTGCTATTTTATTTAATGTGTTTTATGCTTTCCTATTTATTTCCTCTCCCCATGGTGTCCTGTTCAAAAAGTAGCCTATATACTAGAAGTACATCATTGAATGTGGACTATCATCACTCTTAAGAAGTTTATAGTTGAGGATTAAGAATATGGGCCCAGGTGCCAGGTTATTTGTCCTCAGATTTCACCACATACTAATTATGTATCCCTCCAAGATCTAGTTTCCTCATCTGTAAAATGGGAATAGCAATAGCATCTACTCATAGGGTTTTTCTGAAAACTAAATTAATTAAATCATTTAATGCAAAAAAAAAACAGTCTTGCACACAGTCACTGTCATATATATTTGTTAAATAAATACTTAAAAAGAGATGTCAATGGCCACACAAGTTTCTTTATTGCAGTGTACTTAGTGTTATAACCAGGCATGCAGTTCCACTGGAAATTGGACAATTTATACACACTGATGGAGAGTATGGAAGTCTTTCTGGAGGAAATGAAGTTAACTGTTGGAAAGCACTGGTCAGATGAAAAAAGGGGAAAACACATTTCAAATGAAGGGAACAAAATAAGAAACAGTCTGTAACAGTAATTACAAGCGCTTTGCATTACACAAGTAAAATGCGTACAGCAGAGATATTTATTTCATTCTTGCTTCTAAGCTTTTTGAGAGGTCAGCCTTGGCCCAGCAGTACTTGCATTCTCTAACACAGAACTGGGACATAAACACACATTCATTCTCTCACATATTCCTGCAACATCTTCCCAAACATCTCTCAAACACTCTTCTCAAACACATTTCAATTTGTTTCATGTAATGCTTCCAGGGTAACTGACAATACACACATAATCCTCTAAAGAAGTGTAGACTGAAGAATTTCAGTGGCTGCTTATCACCAATGGCATTGAAAACATGTTTCCTTTGTAGCACTGGTCATGGTTTTTCTTACTTTATGGCCTCTTTACTGTTTACTCAGCCTTTTCTGTTCTATCTGAATCATATATGAGTATATTTGCCTATATACATTAAACAAAGGTAATTTTTCTAACAATAATGTATGTAGTTTTGCATAGCAGTCTTTAAATAAAATGATTAAAAAACTGTAGTGGTAAAAACAGAGGAAGCACCAAGCAAACAAACAAAAAATACTCCTACAGGGAAGAGATTAAGTTCCTGAATACTGACTAGTTCTGACTACCATGTCCTTGAGAACTCATTGTCCTGAGTCCCTATCCCTGGATTTGGACTTCTGTATTAGCTTACTAACCATTCATCACCCTGCCTTCTTAGAATCTGATCTCCATAACCAGTAGTGACACTTTTCCAATGAAAATCAGATGCTGTCACATCTCTGATCAAAACCTCCAATAGCTTTGACCTCACTCAGAATAAGATGAAACTGGCCCTACCTCTCCAAATTCATCTCCTCACTGTAGGAGGAGATGAATTGTCAGCAATCATGGGTCCAGGAAATAAGGGGTGGAAATGGGAGTGGCACCACTGACTATTATAGCGAGCGACCGACTAGCTAAATTTTTGCTTCCTGCTCCTGCAACCCTATGCTCTGCTGGCCTAGAAGGTCTTAATTCCAGGGGGAAAAATATTTCCACCAGGAGACACGAGAATGATTTCAGTGAAATGGAAGTTAAAATTGCCACCTGGCTATTTTAGGCTCCTTATGCCTTTGAATCAATGGACAAAGAATAGACGTGTGCTGGCTGGGGTGATTGATTCTGATTACCAAGAGGAAACTGGAAAGCTATTATGCAACAAGGGTTAGGAAGAGTATAGGTGGAACACAGGTGATCCCTTATAGCATCTCTTAGTATTACCATGCCCTATTATTAATGGAATCTACAATGGAAGCTACAGCATCACAATCCAGGCAGGACTGCTAATGATTCAAACCTTCAGAAATGAAGGTTTGGGTCACCCCAACAGGAAAAGAACCACGACCAGCTAATGTGCTTACTGAAGGCAAAGGGAATATAGAATGGGTCATAAGATAAGGAACTTATAAGTACCAGCTATAATCATATGACCAGTTACAGAAACAAGGACTGTTATTATCATAAGTATATCCTCTTTAGTTTGTCACCACGACCAGCTAATGTGCTTACTGAAGGCAAAGGGAATATAGAATGGGTCATAAGATAAGGTACTTATAAGTACCAGCTATAACCATATGACCAGTTACAGAAACAAGGACTGTTATTATCATAAGTATATCCTCTTTAGTTTGTCATAAATATGTGTGTGTATTAAGCAAATATCTTTAAATATCTTCAGTTTCTTTCTTCTCTTATTTTATTATCATGTAATGTAAGATGTATTGACTTTATCATAGTACTAAGTATTTAAATATTGTAAATTTCACACAGCATTAAGTATTTAATATAATATTTAAGTATTATTACTTTTACATCACAGTATTTAAGCTACAAAGAGTAAACATTATTTAAGGATATTGTCTCTTCTTCTGGGAAAGGGCTTAGTGCACTTTCAGTTGTACACAGAATAGCTGTATCGTGTTGTGTAATTATGACCTTGTTATAGCCTCTATGTGGAGATTAATTATGGTTTAAGGAGATGTGTATGGGTGCTGAGTTGACCAGGAGTGGACCTAGGATAGTTATTTTTATGTGTCAACTTGACTGGGCCCAAGGATGACAGATATCTAATTAAACATTATTTCTGGGTGTGTACGTGAGAGTATTTCTAGAAGAGATTAGCATCTCGATCGGTGGACTGAGAAAAACAGATGGCTCTCCCCATTGTGGGTGGGCATCTTCTAATCTGTTGAGAGCCTGAGTAGAACAAAAAGATGAAGGAAGGTTGAATTTGCCTTAATCCTGACTGCATGAGCTGGGACATTGAACTTCTATGGCCCTCGACACTCCTGATTCTCAAGGCTTCAAAATTGGACTAGAATCTACAGCATCAGCTCTTCAGGTCTCAGGCCTTCATACTATACCACCAGCTTTCCTTGGTTTCCACCTTGCAGACTGCAGAGTGTGGGACTTTTCAATCTCCATAATGTGGAGATTGAAATTGGCCTGAGCCAATACCTTACGATAAATCTCCCTACACACACACACACGCACACACACACACACGCACACACACACACACACACACGATTAATTCTGTTTCTTTGGAGAACCCAAACTAATATAGTAGGTATTATATAATTTTCATATTTCATTCTACTAATGTTTATAAATTCCTATTTTGAAGGATTACTGAGAATACTGTAAATGTTTTATACATAAAGTACCCAGTAGATTGTCTAGCACAAGCTAGGAAAGAACATCTAGTATTGTTACTATTTCCTGATATTCTAATGAAGTTCATAAGATTTCTGAACAGGAAAACTTTGATTTTCTTCCTGAGCTAATGAAAATCTTGTTAAGTGTCTAGAACCAATTTTCTTTTTTCTTTTTTTAAAAATTTTATTTTATTTTGTCAATATACAATGTGGTTGATTATTGTGGCCCATTACCGAAACCTCCCTCCTGCCTCCCTCTCCCCAGAACCAATTTTCTTATTTAAATTGCCTTAGAATATTACAGAAATCAGGAAGTTTTGGAATTATCACAGAGAAAGCGATGATAGGGGCCCAAGGGGGTCTAAAGTAAAAGCCTGGAGGTACTAGCATATCTCAGAGATCCAGAGTATCTAGACTGGCCTTAGGCTTGCCTGTATTGCTTGTCCTTAATTTCCTCTAGCAGACGGTGAAACTGCAATAAGAAAAATAGCAAGTGATTTGAGCATTCCCTGCAGGATACCTAAATGCTACTCTTCAAAGTGCCCTAGGGAGTTTGTTTTATTTTTCTGAAATAAATCATACCACAATGCAACACATTTCTTTCTAAGAAAAAGGGTATGAAAGAAGCCATAGTGTTGCCTTGGAGTAAAACTATGGTATGAAAACACATTACAGCATATTACAATCTGCTCACAGCTTCACTTACCTATTTGGAAAGGCATTTATATTACACTTATTACCTAGTTCCTGTTAAAGCTGTTTATGGAGACCACAAGGAAGAAATAATTTTTATGCTCCTTTTAGTTTGCTATAAATTCAGAAACAATTTTGCTTGAACAGCTGATCTGTGAATTAATAATGAGAGACTATAACTTTTTTTCACTACAGTATGTCAAGTACTTCCTTTGTGTTTAAAAATTGATGAGGCTCAAAACTCCATTTCTTTACATAAAACAGATTTCAAAGGCATATGGGGCAATCACTGCTTCCCTCATATAGAAAGTTCTTTCCAAACTCATGTCTTGGAGAGTAAAAAATAAATAAAAGCATTTAGCACTGGCTTTAGTATATAATATTGTAGTCCTTCTTTAAGTGTTTCCTGAAAATATTCTTCTGAAAAATCATGTGAAAAATAATTTCTAGTAAAATATATTATGTTTTATCTCAGAAAATCAGGCTATCTAAAGAAACAATTAATTAAATTTTAAATAATCCTCTCAATTGCTTTCATTGACTGCATGAGTTTAGATTTTTTTTGTTTCTGTTTTTGAATTGGAATAATTCTCTCATTTATAAGTATACATAAAAACAATAATTCTCTCATATATATATGTACATCTTTTTGATATCTCAGTTTTTTGATTAATTTTTTTAGGTCTATCATATTTTTCATTGAGTATTAGCTTGAAATTCTTCAGACTAACACATTAGTGAAATGAGCAATTGAGTATTTCCTCATTGGGATAAATGGCAGATATAGGCCATAATGAAAATACCCTTTTCTCCCATGATGGTGTGTTGGTCCTGCAAATGGAATACCGGCAGCTGATCCAAAGTCAACTCGAAGGTGGCCTGAGGCAGTGAACAGGGCTTGACCTTTTCTAGTATTTTATATTTCTTATTATCAGATAGACAGGGAGGGGGAATACAGCTTGTGCTGAAATTGAAAGATTGCCCAGATTATTAATGAAGTAAGAGTAATTCTAAAAGTAGTTATAATATTATTATTCTGCCTTTGGAAATAGAGTGTTCATTTTGCCAAACTATTTATTTACTATTTACCGGGGACATAGGGAATAGTGTTAAATAATATGATGCTCTGAAGGCAACTAGTCTACCCTTCTTAAGGTTTAATTTTTGAGGAGCAAGAAGAAAATTTTCTAAATGGTTGCATAGAAAACTTGCATTTCTTTTTATTTAAAGAAAAGCTTAAACAACATTTTTCTCATCTATATTTTTTGGAATAAATTATTGGTTTTCTTTTGTATTATTTCTTTATCATATCTGTTTTTTTTCATTTTTTTTCCTATATAAAGAAAATATTACTTCTTTTCTATTCTTCCCTTGGGCACAGTTTGCTCATAAGATTTTGTAAATAACTGGTCTCTAAGTGTAGATATTGGACGTGTTAAGCAAAAATTATGGAAGGCCATTGTTTAGACTTAGCTCCTGAACTAGGCCCCAACAGACCAGACCAAACTAAAATAAAGTCACTCATGCTAAATGCCATATAATCAAACTAAAACTTTAATGCAGCAGATAGACCCCAAAACAGATCAGTTTTTCCTGAAAACAGATTCCAGTCTGAGTCAGTATAATAAAGTAGTCCACTGTGCTTTAACCGTAAAAAAAACCCATATACTTAAATAACTTAATTTTAACCAATGAGGTTTTTTTTTCTATTTTTTGTTTCCTTGTTCCCATATTACAAAATCAACTGTCCTGCTGTTGCCAAATGGGAGCTCTCATTTTGTCTTATAAAATGGAGGCTGCTCTGATCTATGAATCATGAATAAAAGCCAATTAGATTTATAAATAAATTTGTTGTAATTTTGTCTTCTGTCAGAAGTTAAGTCAGAAAGTGGCAGAATACTACTTTGGATCTTTGCAGGAACAGACTGTGCAAATGAGCTTCAATTTTATGGAATTAAAAACTACAGAAATGTTCTATGATTTTGGAAGTTTTTAGAAGCAGATCATGAAGTATAGAGAAACTGCCAGTAGAAAAGAAAAACATACATATATGGCAGAAAATATCACCATTTTGATTTAATGTCCAATGTTTTCTTATTTAGATACTAACCATATCAAGGATGTCAGAATCTGGGAGTATCAGTTTCTGGCAGAATGTCAAAGGAACAGGTTAAGGCAAGGATTTATTTGTAGCTGAGGGTTTATTTGGTAGTTTGATGAACCGAGCTACATTATAGATAAAGTGGATCTTTCAATGATTATGTATTGCACTTTTATAGCTATTCGTTGCCCAGAACTTCCTATTCCAAAGAACATTTGCCTCCTTTAAGGGAATGACTGACACTTGGTACTTCTACCACATGGCATTAGAGACGAGAATAGCACAGAGAGCCACAAGTTCTGGTCTGAAGAAATCCTAAGACCTTAGAGTTTGCTCTGGAGCTGAAGGGACTTTGGAGGTGATCTGGTTCAATCCCTTCATTTTATAGATGAAAATCTTGAAACACTGTTAGATTAAAAGATATATCTGAAGTCACACAGTTCACTTATTGAAGAGCTTGGTTTAGAGCCTAAGTTCTTAAATTCTACTCTCTCTCTCTCAGGAGTGGGGTGGTCAAAGATAGAGAGCTTCAAGCTACTGTGGGGATTTTTTTTTTTCAAGCTGGTACATAGACAAAAATAAATGTTAACTATTTCGGAGTCAACTGAAATTTCTAAACCAAAAATAGCACCACCTTCTAGCTAGTATTTCAAGCTATGCTATTTGCTTAAATTCATTTGTGTTGTGTAACTTATAAACATTTTTGTATGGTTAACTATTTCGGAGTCAACTGAAATTTCTAAACCAAAAATAGCACCACCTTCTAGCTAGTGTTTCAAGCTATGCTATTTGCTTAAATTCATTTGTGTTGTGTAACTTATAAACATTTTTGTATCTACATATTCTTCACAATATGCAGTGATTAAATTCTCTATAATTAATTAACTATACATAGTAATTCTATTCAAATAACATTTATATAACAATAATTGTCTGCTAGTTATTACATTGAGTGAACAGTTTAACAAATTCTAATGCCTTTATTTGCAGAAGCTTAGTATCTAGACAAGTGTAAAGATAAACAAAATCCTCTGATGAAAAATGCAACGTGATAAATGCTGCAGCAGCTGTAATCATAATAAGCTTTGAGAATATAGGAAACAGAGTAATATAGATGCAGGTAGGGGGTGGTACAGAAAAAATCTGCAAAGATTCTTTAGAACTAAGAAACACAATTTGGGGTGGGTTTTAAACAAAAGACAGAACTTTGTAGGCAGGTATGAAGGTGGGTATCTCAGCACAGGAAGTATTCTGAGTCCACTTCTACCATCAGCCCCTCCTTCTCTACAAGTTCAAGGGCACAAATCATATAATAAAAGAATGTAAACTTTTATTGTAATTATGAAGTGTAAAACAACCCTACTTTGACCTCTAGCTATAAGCGGCTTAAAAAATTATTTTATGTGATATTTACTTAGTTACCTAATGTTCACTCGCCACACTTAAAACATTTGTCAGCTGTCTCAGAGAATTCAACAAAAAATGGTTTTTGAACGATTTATATTTCTCACCAAAGATCATGTTAAATATGTTATGTTAATATTCTTATAATACATTTTAATGGTTTATATCAACTGTGTGATTAAAGTACAAATGAACCAAGTATCACTAATACACAGACATTACAAATATACAAAATAGCATTTAGCTAGATTTAGACAGCTCCTAAATTACAGAGTAAATGTTCAACAGTAGAAGTTAACTTTAAAATTTTGGCCAGATCTCAGTATGCTTTCTTGAAAGGTATTTTCCTCATTTTTATTATTAATTTTAATTTAACTTGATTAATTTTATTAAACTCTGAACATTGATTTCTTTTCTTCATTATTATTATTATTATTTTTTAACATCATTATTCACTTATGGTAATTTTTGCCTCTGCTTTAGTCAGGACACACATTTCATCTTGAGGCTTCTTTATATTTAAAAAAATCATTATAAAAGTAATATAAGAATGCTATATAAAACATAGCCAATAGAGAAAAGAATAGCACAGTTACTAGCAATTTAGTATTTTTCCTTTGATTATTATTATTTTTTTTTCTGCAGGCTTGAGTCTTGATTTTTTTTCACAAGTATGTGCTGCAATTTCCAAAACTGTCATTTTCTGGGGGCTGCTTAATGGTTCATTCAGTAGCTGTACCACAATTTCTTCAGCATTTTCCCTACTCTTGGTCATCATATTTATGATTCTAAATAATGTTGCAGTTGATATCTTTAAGCTTACAGCTACTTCAACATTTAGATGAGGTCATGCAGAAGTTTCAGATAGATTAAAAGACGATATTACTCACAAATTTCTGAATATTTGATTATGACATATCTTCCTGGAAGAGTCCCATATCCAACATACGGACTGGAACAACATTGAAAAATGGCCTTTTGTTCTAGGATCAGAGACCCCTCCCGGTCCCACTCTCTGACCTCCAGGATTCTGAATCCTGCCTCCCTACTTGGCTCTGCCTGCTTTTCCCTGCCTCTGCTGGTCTCCCTGAACTGAATTAATTGCTTCTTGCCCAAAACCTAATGTTTTAACAACTTTTTCCAGCTTTGTATCTAAAAGCAGCTCCTCGAGGCAGCAGCGGCAGGCGGTACTGTGTGTGAGAAGTGGTGCCCCCTGGGACTGGAATGCCCTTCCCACCACTGTCTTCAATAGGCCAGTCTTTACAACTCACCTCCTCCAGGAAGTTCTCTTTGACACTGCAGCCTTAGCTGGATTTAGACACATGCTAATCCTCCGTGCTCCCCTAGACCCCTTTACCACAGTGCTTTACCACAGTACTTGCACCTTTCTACTTAGTTCTATGTTTATTTAGCTGCTCCCCAATAGATTGTAATCTCTGAGAGAGAAGGGACTCACTATAACTCATTTCTGTATCTCAAGCATCCATTTGGGTCACAGCCCTGCAAATAGTAGGTCTTCAAAAAATGTCGACTGAGCACAGTATCTTACTGTGAAATATTTCTCCTATCCTTTCCCTCTTTCTGACTCTGTACCGGTACCTCAGTTCCCACTGGCATGGAGTTCTGTTATTTTCTTCAAGTGAATCTATAGAGATGTGGCATTAATTATTTGGTCAGGCTTGTGAAGCAATGATCTAAAAATAAAATACATTTTATTAAAAGCTGCTGTGTTCCTGCATAGAAATTATCACTGGCTTAGGTGTTTGAGACGGTCACATCTTTACACAAACCCCCATGAGTGGAAAAGCCCTCTCTTACCAGCTTCTGTTTTCCATCTTCTCGTGTCTTTGCTTTATTTTTTTATTGTACGTTCTTACGGGGTACAGTCTGTTGTTTCAATACATGATCCAATCAGAATAGTTAGCATATTTACCACCTAAATATCTATCATTTGTTTGTGATTATAACATTCAAGATACTCGTTCTTACGGGGTACAGTCTGTTGTTTCAATACATGATCCAATCAGAACAGTTAGCATATTTACCACCTAAATATCTATCATTTGTTTGTGATTATAACATTCAAGATACTCTTTTTTGGCTATCTTGAAATACACAATAAAGATTGTTAGCCATGGTCACCCTAAGGCCCCAGAACTAACCCCTCCTATCTAACTGCAACTTGGTAACGTCGTGCCTACCTACCAACCTTTCCCGGGCCCCTCCCAGCCCCCTCTCTCTGCCTCTGGAAACTAATGTTCTACTCTCTACTTCTCTTTTTTTCCTGCCTCTTTTCAACATATATTTCTGTGTTACACGTTGTGTCAGCAGTAGGAAAGATCCTATGGCATCTCCTATGTGGAGCCTTATTGACCAAGGGTCCCAGCTCCTGTGCTTTGAAATCTACAGCTGCATTTGTGGCATGTTTTTCACATGCTGCTTTGAGCCAATGACTAACGGTGGCACTGATACTAAAGAGGCTCATTTCTGCTAGACGTGAGGCTTCTCTGAATGGGAGCTTTGGCTCTAGGACTTCCAACAGCATTACCAAATCTTCCTTACTCTATTGCCGTCTAAGATGCTTCCATCCAAACTAACTTTCTGTCTTATTATCTTCTTCACTTAAAGTCAGACATGCACACAGCATGGTCAGATGGTCAGACAGCTCCGTCAGCCCTGCACAGCTTCCTCCCCGTTCTTCTCAGAGGTGTTTCTCATAATAAATTTCTTGCACTCTGCCTGGTGTCTGCTTTTCAAACGATCCGGAATAAGGCACATGTATATAAAGGATACATAAAGACAACATCTGATCACAATAAGCCATGTCATGAGTGTGACAAATTTTCAACAGAAGCAATAAATTATTTGTAATCAAGAAGTTTAGTATTCATAGTCAGCAATCAAAACTGGACTGTATTGGCAATTCTCAAAAACACTATTCAAATTGGTCAATGAATGCAATAATTCTACCTTTATAATTCTACCATAAAGAAACGACTGGATTTCCCCCAAAAAATCAAAATAGTTTTTCAATGTTTCTTTTGTTTTCTGATTAAAAAGTCAGCATGTCATGATTTTTCATTTAAACCTGCCTCTGCACGTGCTATTTTTCTCTTCCTATGAATTTCCTCACGTTTCTTGTCTTGATTGGCTGAAAAGCTCTTGCTATGCAAATTTCTGTAGTTGTTACAGGATAATAATGATGAATAGAAATTTTCCAACAGACACAAGCAAAAGATACTTATTATTTTTAAAAAGGTCAAATATTTAAGAAGAGGGGACACAACAGAACTCTCCCAGTTGAAGGAGCAATTTTACCAGCCCCAATATTTTCTCATGGCCAGGTTTAACTTCTTTTCTTCAAAACCCATCACCTGCATCACTACTTCTGCCACATCTCCTCTGACTTTTCCAAAATGTTTACATCTTTACATCTGTATGAAGTGTCTCAATGCTACATCTATTATAAAATATGTTAACATATTAAACTATTTTACTAGATTATAAAGATATTGAGGTACAGTTATTAAAACATATGTGTAAATAATTTCTGTATCTCTCCTTCTATGCCTGTGTTTATCTGCAGATGGTTACATTGAACCTGTCAAAAAAATTAAACATTTAGATTATTCAGAATAATTAGAATTATTAGCTCTTACTTGAGATAGAGAAAATGAAATCTTTTCCTAAATGGTTTCAAGATTGCAGAAGAAAGTTTTTGAATAAGTTTTCAACTAATGTCTACTGAGTATGTTCAATTATTTCCTTTCTTAGAATTCTGAATTTATACCATGTGCCAGGCAAGGAGCTATGCATTAGGAATAACAATAGAATGATTATGATTCTGTTATTAAAAGCTTTGTTCTCATGATGAAGACAAATATGTGAACAAATAATATTTGAAAAATGACTTCTGCTATCATAGAACCTTGCATAGAATTCTATGAAAATACAAATTTGAAGGGTTGGAATAGGTTCACCAGGAGTAGAGACGTTGAAACATAAAAGACCCTGGCCTAGGAGGCATTGTGAGCAGTTTGACAGAAGCAAGAGAGAATTATTAGGAGGTAGAAGTTAGTAAGGATGACAAAAATAGAAAATAACTAGGTTATAAATGGTATTAATCCTATGAAAAGTATTCTGTTATTTATTTTAAAGATGATAAGTACTGTTGTCATAATTGAAGCAATGACTTGACTCTAAATGCAATGTGAATAATAGAGGCAGTTAGACAAATTCAAAATGTGTTTTTGTGATAGAATAACTAGTATTTGGCGATCTTGTGCATGTGGGAGACAGATGGTAGATGGATTGTCCACACGGAAGCAGAAATCACTTGGCAGGGCTTGGCATAGAAAGGTTGTATAGGAGGTTGTCAATAATTACTTATTGACAAGGGGTGGCTTAGATGCTGTTAGATGACAATAAATAAGAAGAGTTGAGAGTGATATTGAATTAAAATGGAGAACTGCATATTTCTGAAGAGGACACTTCTGTTTTTTCTCGTGTTGGTGAAGAACCAGTAGTCTATACATGACAGAGTAGGCAAAAATGGGAAGGGCAAGCAACTCTCTCCTTCATCCCCACACGCATCAAGGCTTTTTAGGAGGAGAATACTTGGCATGTGTGAAAAAGAAGCCTTCAATAGGGAGAATGGATTTCATTAAAGGCAACGGGGTGAAGAAAAATGCTGGTAAAAGTTTGTGGATATAAGGAAATATAACTCAAATAGCTGTCTATAAAAGTGAGATAATGTTGAGCCATCTGAAGGGATTTTCTGCCTATGAGCCCATCTGGCCATTTGAGGTTTTTTCCATTTATCCGTAAGTGGGCCAAAGCTTATACTTGCTATATTTTTCTTTTATGTACATAATGTACCATAGAGAAAATAACAACTGCTACTTAGAAATAAGTGAGCAGCTCATTATACTAGATACTTTGACAGTGGAAGTAAATATCCCAATCAACAAAAGCATTTTATCTAAAATCTTTTATATGTTGCCTTTTAATTTCCCCTTTTATTTCTTGCCTATGATTAAAAAAAAAAATAGGCTGCACAGTTAGCTTCTTATGTGGCTACAGAATGATGTTTTTACATTGCCCCATGATAAAAGTATTTATAAAAGTCTAAAGAACACAAGGGATTGTTTTTTATTTCTACAATTCATAAATGTAAATGAACAAAATATAACTGAATTGGATTAAAGTATATCATAACAGTACAATGACTCAAAAGTAAAATTAAATTGATGAATCTAATGTAATGAATTAACTACTATACTCCAAATGCTAAAATACTTTGCAGACTATCTAATTATCATATACAAAGTAACATTTTTAAAGAGAAAAGTAATCTACTCTGATATTAAAAATTAGAAATGAAAATCTATTTTATAGTTGTTTCTTTCCCTAATAGTTGAAATGGAAGCACAAATTGTATCCTTTCTAAAGCCTATGCTGGTATTATTTGATAGTGCATACGAATACTGGTGACCACAGTGGTATTTCAATGCAATAACAGATATAAAGGAGGCCCTTAGATGATGATGAAAATAATTAATGAGCACGCTATTTTCTACTGGAATTAATATAAGCATTGAAAATACCAGAACACTATAAAATACATATTTTATGTATTTTATAAAAATTGAAATAAGTGAGCAGTTCTTTGTGATAGATATATTGATAGTGAAAGCAAATATTCCACTCAAGAAAAGCATTTTATCTAAAATCTTGTGTGTTCCCTTTTATTATGATACAATTATTATAAAATGCACATTATAATCAATATAAATTAGTGATTCAATGTGTTTTAATGTGACATGGTATTTATTGCAAATGAACAGTGGACACATCTCAAAAGATGAGCCATAAAACAAGTTTCACGAATGTATCTGATCAAATCGTAGTTTCAACATGTCTCCACAACACAAAGGTTACTATGCAAACTAAGCAAAAGAAAATTTTAAATGGAGGTAAGTGTGTGTGTTCAATTGTTGTGGAAGGGTGAGGTGGGGACATGGAGTACCAATAGCAGAGTGAAGTAGTTAAGAAGATTTAAAAAACCAGCACTCTGAACAGACATTTTATTTCCAACTCCACAATTTAATAACCATATAATGTTGAGTAAGCCATTTAATTTCTCTGTGAGTCTGTTGTCTAATTCATGAAATGGGAATAGTATGTTTGTTATAATTAATAATGAGTTAAATTGTGCAAACAACAAATCATTGCATGGCACAGGTTAAACATTTAATAAAGACCAGTTATTTGTGAACTGATATTAAAAATACCTGGCAACTAATAGGTCACAAGTGTCAACCAATTACAATCTATGACAACTTGGTGTACACCTGCTTAATACAAGCTCTGATTATTTAATACACACATATATGTGCATATGTACATATACTCGTACATATATAGTACATATATAGTACTCGTACATTTGAAACCAACTGACACTTTAAACTATTTATTAGTCAAAAACTAACATATATTTATCACGTTATAACTTTTTAACCTTTTACAACCCTTTGTGCATCTAAGTAAAGTTTCAGGTAAGTTTCCCAAGTAATGGCCAAAAGCGAGTTGGCTCTGAGTTAGGCATTTCCTCATCCCTTGGTCAGGCACATTTTCTATAAGTGGATAAAGAGATTTGAAGCCAACTGACACTTTAAACTATTTATTAGTCAAAAACTAACATATATTTATCAAGTTATAACTTTTTAACCTTTTACAACCCTTTGTGCATCTAAGTAAAGTTTCAGGTAAGTTTCCCAAGTAATGGCCAAAAGCGAGCTGGCTCTGAGTTAGGCATTTCCTCATCCCTTGGTCAGGCACATTTTCTATAAGTGGATAAAGATGGATTATTGCCATTTTCAGAAGCTGTGGGTCTTGACAAAAGCAGATAATGCCAAACAATACAATATCTTTATTGTTAGAGTCATAGAGAAGAATATTATTACTTTTTAAGTTGCCCCACAATAACAAGGCTACTATTTATTTTTCCTTTTTGAGAAGAGAACAGTCATAATGTTCCACTGAAGGCACTAAAAATGAACATGTCACCACTGAACAATACACAGGTCTTTGTTCCATTCATTTTTGTAGAGAACACAGTGAGAATAATATCACATATATGGAACTGATAAAGTTTTCTTTTTTTCCCTACACCTGATGAAAGTCTCTGACAACCTTATCTTTGAACAGAATGAGGTTCTGTCTTGTTTTCCTTATGTGGTGCTGACTTTCCTAATGAACATCTACCATTCTGCTAACTCGGTCATTCTGNAACAAAAGCATTTTATCTAAAATCTTTTATATGTTGCCTTTTAATTTCCCCTTTTATTTCTTGCCTATGATTAAAAAAAAAAATAGGCTGCACAGTTAGCTTCTTATGTGGCTACAGAATGATGTTTTTACATTGCCCCATGATAAAAGTATTTATAAAAGTCTAAAGAACACAAGGGATTGTTTTTTATTTCTACAATTCATAAATGTAAATGAACAAAATATAACTGAATTGGATTAAAGTATATCATAACAGTACAATGACTCAAAAGTAAAATTAAATTGATGAATCTAATGTAATGAATTAACTACTATACTCCAAATGCTAAAATACTTTGCAGACTATCTAATTATCATATACAAAGTAACATTTTTAAAGAGAAAAGTAATCTACTCTGATATTAAAAATTAGAAATGAAAATCTATTTTATAGTTGTTTCTTTCCCTAATAGTTGAAATGGAAGCACAAATTGTATCCTTTCTAAAGCCTATGCTGGTATTATTTGATAGTGCATACGAATACTGGTGACCACAGTGGTATTTCAATGCAATAACAGATATAAAGGAGGCCCTTAGATGATGATGAAAATAATTAATGAGCACGCTATTTTCTACTGGAATTAATATAAGCATTGAAAATACCAGAACACTATAAAATACATATTTTATGTATTTTATAAAAATTGAAATAAGTGAGCAGTTCTTTGTGATAGATATATTGATAGTGAAAGCAAATATTCCACTCAAGAAAAGCATTTTATCTAAAATCTTGTGTGTTCCCTTTTATTATGATACAATTATTATAAAATGCACATTATAATCAATATAAATTAGTGATTCAATGTGTTTTAATGTGACATGGTATTTATTGCAAATGAACAGTGGACACATCTCAAAAGATGAGCCATAAAACAAGTTTCACGAATGTATCTGATCAAATCGTAGTTTCAACATGTCTCCACAACACAAAGGTTACTATGCAAACTAAGCAAAAGAAAATTTTAAATGGAGGTAAGTGTGTGTGTTCAATTGTTGTGGAAGGGTGAGGTGGGGACATGGAGTACCAATAGCAGAGTGAAGTAGTTAAGAAGATTTAAAAAACCAGCACTCTGAACAGACATTTTATTTCCAACTCCACAATTTAATAACCATATAATGTTGAGTAAGCCATTTAATTTCTCTGTGAGTCTGTTGTCTAATTCATGAAATGGGAATAGTATGTTTGTTATAATTAATAATGAGTTAAATTGTGCAAACAACAAATCATTGCATGGCACAGGTTAAACATTTAATAAAGACCAGTTATTTGTGAACTGATATTAAAAATACCTGGCAACTAATAGGTCACAAGTGTCAACCAATTACAATCTATGACAACTTGGTGTACACCTGCTTAATACAAGCTCTGATTATTTAATACACACATATATGTGCATATGTACATATACTCGTACATATATAGAGATTTGAAGCCAACTGACACTTTAAACTATTTATTAGTCAAAAACTAACATATATTTATCAAGTTATAACTTTTTAACCTTTTACAACCCTTTGTGCATCTAAGTAAAGTTTCAGGTAAGTTTCCCAAGTAATGGCCAAAAGCGAGCTGGCTCTGAGTTAGGCATTTCCTCATCCCTTGGTCAGGCACATTTTCTATAAGTGGATAAAGATGGATTATTGCCATTTTCAGAAGCTGTGGGTCTTGACAAAAGCAGATAATGCCAAACAATACAATATCTTTATTGTTAGAGTCATAGAGAAGAATATTATTACTTTTTAAGTTGCCCCACAATAACAAGGCTACTATTTATTTTTCCTTTTTGAGAAGAGAACAGTCATAATGTTCCACTGAAGGCACTAAAAATGAACATGTCACCACTGAACAATACACAGGTCTTTGTTCCATTCATTTTTGTAGAGAACACAGTGAGAATAATATCACATATATGGAACTGATAAAGTTTTCTTTTTTTCCCTACACCTGATGAAAGTCTCTGACAACCTTATCTTTGAACAGAATGAGGTTCTGTCTTGTTTTCCTTATGTGGTGCTGACTTTCCTAATGAACATCTACCATTCTGCTAACTCGGTCATTCTGTGTGAAACACTGACCTGCCAGATGCCACGTCTAAATGACTTCTTTTTTTAGACATTCTTGTTTTTGCCACATTTTCCTTTCAGCCTTTAGGAAATGAAGGTCTCCATCACAGCTGTGAATTCAACCACTATTGGTATTTTACTTAAAAGAGTCTGAGATAAATGGCACTATAGGATTAACATTTACAGTTTTAGACCAGTGGCATATGTTGAGCATAATAGAAATAACTATGAGAGATCCTTTACTAATTTGTTTTGAGTACATATTGCTATTCCTATTAAACTAAAACATTTTGAGAGTGTTCAATCATTTACCTGCCTGGTACTTATTAGGTAACAAGCATACAAGTTTGTTATTTGAATACTTTGATACTGACTTTTTAAAAAAATCCTCCAGGATTCCACTTGAAGGCATTTATTTAGATATTTTCCATGTCATCTTTGTTACAGAATGTTTTTCCTCTTAATATTTCTGGCCAGATAAAAGGGCACTCAATAAAGCTAACCAGTGGAGTTGTGTAAATTATCAATGCTCCTGATTGACAAAAAACAAACAAAAAACCCCCAAGAGTTACACTTTTTGCAGAAATAATAGCCATGAGGCAGTTGAGTCCCAACTTACTTATAACCCTTACCGATTATTCAACATTTCTATAAACTAGGTTGATATTAAATGAAAACTGAGAAGCAACATGGAAATTTTCTCCAACACAGTGCATTGAACCAGAAAAAAATTTCACTGAGTAAATGTCTCTAGGGTGTTTTTCGAATTGCATGAAAGACATAAATGTCAAGCAAGCAATCTAGGAGATTTATAATGAAATTTACCTGAAAGAGAAAAAAAAA
>NW_007726489.1:79291-80608 GCF_000696425.1 Galeopterus variegatus | reverse complement strand
CTTGGTGTAACCCAAAACCACCTTGTGCATCCCAATTTATCACTGTTTGCTCAAATAAACTCTTTAAAAATTTTATTGTGCCTCAGTTTACCTTTTAACAGGAATTACAGTGAACGTAGATTTGTACAAGCTATAGGGACAGATGCCTAGATGGAGTAAACCAGTGGCCCCACCTATAACTCTTTTAATTTAAAGGCACTGAGAAAAGTTCTAGAAATGGCAATCCTATAGGTTTAGTGTTATTCTTGAGCTGACTCAAGTGACTCAAATCTCTTCAAAATAAGCTGTCACTATACAGTATTATACAGGTGGCTGATAACTGCAAATTCCCTGTCTCCACAGCACCTAAGGTCATAGAGAAGTTATCAGTAAGCTACAAATTGGGACTTAGCTCATGTCCTTTTTCCTTTGACGAAGAATTAGCATGACAGCCAGACATTCAGAGAAACCTTCCTATGTGCATTATTTTTCAACAAAAATTTACTCATTGCTAATTATTATGACCCCTACAGGAGATATGACAAACAATTTATCATTCCAAGGGAAGAGGAAAATAGCATTTGTTAATCAATTATTGTGCACCAAGAAATGTGCAAGATGCTGCAATCAATTCAAAAGAGTGTGAAATGGATACTACACACGTGTTAGACTTAAGGAAAACTAATCTTAGACTCTTTCATTTGTAAACAATAGGAAATTCAATCCAAAGTTTTTAAACCAAAAAAAAAAAAAAAATTGAGGGGTTCACAGGTAGAAATTCTGGAGTTGGGTTCAGTTCAACCATATCTGAATTTTCGTCTATATTATTGTAATCATAACACAAATTTTGTCTCCATCTGAAGAAATAATGGCTCTGCCACTATCTGTCTTGGCTTCAAACGCAGGCTTCGTGTGGTGTGAAAATAGCTGCTCAGCTCTAGATCGCCATATTCTGAAAGTCTAGACCTGCATACACAGAAAGCAATTCTCCCCAAAAGTCTCAGCAGAAAGTCTTATTGCAACTCATGTGTTCTCAGCAGAAAGTCTTATTGCAACTCATGTGTTCTGCGTGGGTTAACTAGTCATTGTGGCCAGAGAGCATTCGGGGACCTATTTCCTATGCCTTTGTCAGATGCTCTTATCTCTTCAGTTAGTTAAGTGAAAAAACTGAAAACAACACTGACCTACAGAGAGAGAGGGTGAATACTTAGCAGACTTATTTTTTTTTAAAGTTTATTCCACAGTTTATTTACTTGGAATGACACTGTAGTAAGTGGTAGAAACTGAATTTGGATCCATGTCCTTATTGTTCCAAAGTATGAGTTCTTTTTAAAAAAA
>NW_007726489.1:71880-78353 GCF_000696425.1 Galeopterus variegatus | reverse complement strand
AAAAAAATATTTTATTTTTAAATGTTTATTAAACTATAATATTATTATATAACATTATAACAAAATAAAACAAAATCTGTATTCAGTTTCCTGTTGTAACCTGAAATGGTGTCTGGCATGTGAATAGTTGGAATGTAACACAACCTTACTGAATAGCTAAATAAAGCGTGCTCATAATTGATGCAAGGTCAAGTGTCCTTAACAAGAAAGTTCTGAGAGATTGCTATCATATATGGCTAGAGGAACAGGAAAAGTGGCATGAATTAGTGCTTTTGAGTTTGGCAAGTAGATTGATGTAAATCAAGAGGATCTAAATCAGAATCAGAAACAGCACTTTAGACAAAATAATTAATGAAGTGGAAAGCAAGAAAGTACAGGGTCTACTGAAGTTCACCTTGGCTGTACCATAGAATGGATGTGTGCAGATTAGTATTAGGAGATAAGGCTGCTGATGGAGGTGGGCTCAACGTAGTTTGGACGTGTTCTATAAGGAATAGGAAGTCTATTATTATTATTTTTCTTTCCATTGGGGAGTTATATCATCATAGGTATAACTCAGGAAGAGGAATCTAGTGTTTGTTTATTTCTGGTGAATTGAAGTATGGACAAAATGAGAAGTATGGAAAAATGGAAAAGAGTTAATTGTATTAGCATGGTAAGGAGTAAGAACGCTCAGCTTAGGGCTGTGTCTGAGATTAATGAACAAACCTTATGAAGTTAGACATGAGTAGACAGCAAAAATTACTGCAGGGTCTGCAGAGAGTGCAGACACCACACCATTTTTTTTTTTTCTTTTCTTCTAAAATCATTTACCCCTGGAAGAAGAAAATCAAACTGATCTAAGAGGTATTAAATACTGTGTTAAAGGTCCCAAAGGAGCTGAAAAACTACTTTCCAATCTAGGTCTGTAAGGCTTCAATTTCTCACTTCTGCTTTCATCTTATACAAATGAGAAATAATGAAAATTAAAAATGCCAAGGGGACTCTAATTAGGGAAATTATAAAGAATTTTATAAAAGGTGTCTTTAGATAGGCCCCAGGATTTATTAGTCAGAGAATAAAGCAACAAGTCTTTCTGGAAATAATCATGGACAAGAAAATGTGGTGTATATCTATTGTGAGGAATTGAGTTTCGTTGTAGCGAAGGTACATAAAAGAGAGAGAAGAGAATATTGCAAAGGTGAGCTTAGGATAATTTGTAGGGTGAATCAGTCATTAGGTTTGAAAGGGAAGAAAGGACTCGAATACTACAATGTATGCGGCTAAGACTGAATTCAAACAGAACTAAATTTATAGCTAGTTCCAATACTTACTAAGTGATTTACCATATGTAGAATAGGGATAAAAATTTATGTAGCTGCTAGTTCTAAATGAGGCAGAACATAAAAATTGCTGAGCTCAGTTTTTGGCATAGAGTAAGTGCTCGAAGTCTGTAATTACTATCAATGCACATAATAACTGTCGTAATAAGGACAAAAGCTACAACTAAGCAATACAACATGAAGGCATGTAAATAGTACGGCAAACTCAGATTTAACTTATAAACTCAGACTTTAAACTATATTAAAATAATAAGATTATAGAAAAACACTTTACATGATTATTGGGCATAGGACAAATGAAAGTCAGAAATCACTGATGAAACTCTATGTTAGACAATATGAGTAAATGGTAGTATATTGCTTGTATTTCCAGTAAATTTCTCATATGCCTGGTCCATGCTTCTTTGACATTATCATTCATTTATTTCCTACTAAAATTCATTTATCTCCTACCAAAATTCAAATTCTTGTTTTATTTCTGTGCATGACATAAAATCACTCTGAGTTTTAAGAAAAGTAAATTTCTTTAAATTATTTACATTATGAATTTAAAATAAAAATTACACTTTATTGTTTATCTTTTACTTGCATAAACAGTAAGAAAAAAGTTTTCCTAAGAATTTGAAATTTTACTGATAACTTCATGAATCAGAAGAATAAATATCATTTAATTTACTTCTGTAAAACCAAATATTATAGTAGTACAAAAATGTTTTCAAGTATTTTGAAATATAAAAAGATGTAAAAGAGATAAGTTTAAAATTGTATTAGTGGTAGAAATATCAAAAGGATTATCAATGTGTCTTCATTTTATGTTGGCAGGGCATAGGTCAGACTCAGAAAATGAAAAATGTATTTTCAGAGGCCTTTGAAATAATTATTATGATTATGACCATACAGGATATCTCTTGAAAATTGATACAACATAAAATACCAATTTATCAAAATAATGTACATCTCAAATGACTAAATGTTGCCATATAGTTTCTTTTCTGATCTACTTCCATTTTTGTAAAATTCAGTTTTGTTCAATAAAATCTCTTTGAGTTAGATTACACTATGTCCTGGTGTGAAAAACAGTGTGGATGGAGCTAAAGATTTTTGATGTAAAAACTTGCCAAACACATTAAGTTTACATGCAAGAAATCAGGAAGGCACTGTTAGCCAACGTAAAAATGTATATCTATGGTCTACTAAAAATATTTCTTAACATCATCTTCCTATATAAACTACTAATCTATTTTCAAATTATTCTCATATCAATTAAATGAGTTTTATCAAATCTCATCAAAAATCTTTGAAAGGTTAAAATACTCTATGCATTTGATATTAATACAACTACATTTTTAAACAATATGTACTTTAACTTCCTATCACTCTGATGAATAATAGTTATTAAAATTATTAAAAAGAAATCTACGTTATTTTAGGATTTTCTTGGCTTCAGTCACATAAATTACTACTTTTATAGTGTATGCAAGCCCTGATCCTCTTTTGATTCAAGGAGGAAAATTGAAAGCTATATTTAGGCATACAAATTACCTAAAAATAAAAATAAGATTCAACACTATATAATAAAAATGAATTCCTGTAATTTTTATACCGTTTTCATTGAAAATCAATTGTAAATATAGGAAAAAAAATCCAAAAATATTGCCATCCTTCCTCCTTTCCCACACAAAAAACAGAGTTTTGGTAAGAAAGAAAAAGTTTCATATTATAGAAAAAAAATTGAATTAACCTCAGTCTAAACAAATACAGAGGTGACTTTAAGCATAACTAACCCAACTAAGCAGTTTTAAGAGTCACTTAAGACCAACATATTGGTCTATTTACGAGAAGATAATATTGTGGAAGTTTGATGTTGCCTAGTGTTCTTAATACATTCATATGGTTATGTTGATTATTTCTATTGATTAAAGATGATAGGTTAGATTTAATAGAAAATTTCTCCATTGAGCTATCTACTAATTTGGTGGGTTTCTTTGTTACAGTTAATTTTAAAGGCTCCCTGACATTCTTTTCATGTACTTCATTTTTGTTTAAGTAAAATCTTAAACTCTAACATCTGAAATTGTATTGCATGACTTCTTTTTAAAAAATAAAAGCAAGAAATAAAACACTGTAAATAAGTATGTTAATAAATGAGCATACTTGAGTAAAATTTAATTTAATTTAAATAAAAGTTTAATTACTTTAAAAAAAGTGTTTGTCTAAATATTCTTTGAATGACTCACAAAAACCAATATATTTTTTTCTACACGGATGGCTATAGTGAGGCTACATCTACAGATTCACAACTAAATTAAAACAATGCAAAACATTAATAGAGTTGAATTCACAACAAATAATTTTACAGCTTCAGATGATTTTAAAGATGTAAAATATCAGTGCCACAAATATTTTCCATCTAAAGGCATGCTCCCATATTCACTACCACTAATTTTACATTTAACTTTACTTTTGTGGTGAAACAAAATTGAAAAATGATGTATGTATGTATAAAAAAAAAGCATTTAGCCACATTTGCAGCAAATTCACAAAATATTTTATTAATTTTTATCATTAACTTATGAATATGGTCTCAAAGATAACATTATTGATTTAACTGTGTTGCTCTGTTGAGTCACAGACAGAGAATAACAAATGCTGGCCAGGTTGTAGAGAAAGGAGAAACTTCTTACACTGTTGGTGGGACTATAAGTTGGTGCAGCCATTATGGAAAACAGTTTGGAGGTCCCTTGAACAACTGCAGACAGAACTACTACATGATCCAGCAATTCCACTGCAAGATATATACTCAAAGGAATGGAAGTCATCATATTGAAGGGATGCCTGAACTCCCATGTTTATCACAGCTCTATTTACTATAGCCAAGAGTTGGAACCAAACTGAATGTCCATTGCTGGACAACTGGATAAGGAAAAAGTGGTATATATACACAATTGTATACTACTCTGCCATAAAAAAGAATGAAATACTGCCATTCGCGGCAACATGGATGAACTTAGAGAAAATTATGTTGAGTAAAATAAGCCAGGCACAGAAAGAGATGTATGTCTTCACTTATAAGTGGGAGCTAAACAAACAAACAAAAAACAAGCAAATAAAAACAGAAAGATACAACAATCACAATAATACATTGAACGCACAAAAGAAGAGAACAGAACTGAGGTTACCAGAGGTGGGAAAGGGGGAGATGGAAGGAGGAAAGGGAAGAATTGGTAAAGGACCAAGAAAATTGTGGAATATACTAATTATCCTGAATTGAACATCAAATATTGTACACAGGTATTGATATTCAATGCTGTACCCCACAGATAAGCACAATCAATCATGTTCCAATAAAAGCAAATAAATAAATTTTAATGAATTAAAAATAAAATAAAAAGAAAACAACAAAAAACAAACCACAAAAGACAGTTTGTGTTATGTTATATACTTCTGTATTTAAAGTTTTAACATGTTAATAAAAATTACATCAATAATAATTTTATGTATTCATAGAATAAGATTCTATGCTAAAATACATCACATGTACTTTTCGTCAAACAGAAAAATAACATATTCACTTAACAATATGAAGAACTAGAAACCTCAATATACATTATTCTTTTGTCTATGAAAATTTTATGAGAACTAGTTAATACTTTATATGCTTGATTCAAAGTATTACAATCTACTCTATTAAATATATGTATGAAATAGACCTTGTGCATTGAATTCATATAAGAAATTGCTTAAATTATAATGAGTTCTGCTTCTTCTTGTGGTGTATTAATGACATTGTCTCTTAACTTCTGATATATTTCTTTATGCATCTTAATTATTATGTGAGTGTATTTGTACTACTGAGCAAATAGACTAAAGTAATCTCTGCAACCATACAATTTACTTGTTTAGGGTTAAAATAAGTTTGATTTATTATTTCCAGCATACCCAAAATCACATATGAGAAAAGAAAGTACCTAGAATGTGCTATATATGAAACCCCAGCTGTCTCTTAAGGAGAGTACTGGGTCTGTCAAATGGAAGACCTTATGTTTTACTGAACACTTTGAAGAGTTAGCATAAGGACCTCTGAGAGAAGAAGCAAGAGCTATTTCACTTTGCATAATAAAACTCAAGAGTCAGATCTGCAATGTGGAGTATTTCTAAATTATGTGTTATTAGTGCTCCAATGAGTTCTTCAGTAAAAAATACTGTAGAATGTGTCTGTTTGGAAGCTTTATTAAATCCTAGAGTTTAGAGTCTACTAATAATAACTGTATAAAACTCTTCCTTTTTCACATAGTTAAATCCCCATTTTTTAAAAATAGCTTGCTCTTTAATATCCATCTCTGTTTCCCCATACAACAAAAATACTACATACCAAATGCAACTTTGATGACTAACTAAACATTCTGTCAAAAGAGGTGCTGAGCTGTTTGGTTCATCCACTTTGGGCACTAGACTCTTTTCTAAAAGACTCAGAATAGAGCACTGTTACTGCACAGCAGAGACTAAGAGGAGAAGCATACAGGGCTGTCTAACTAAAAAAATAAAAACGATAACAAACTGAACACACACACACACACATAACATTTACAAGCACTCAGTGCTTTTCTATCTAAGCATTTTACACTCAATGTGTTGGCTGTATTAACATGCTAAAGAAGACGGGAAAGTATTGCTTAAAATAAAAGCAAACCCAGTAACTATAATGAGAAGGGGAAGAATGTCATTATAGATCAAAGCCCGAAGGGTGTAGTGTGTTTACCTCTTTAGAAATAAGATGAAGAAAATTGTACAGTGTTTATATAGATGAAGCTTTGCGCCCATATATGAATGTTGGAATGTTCACTAACAATGGTTTGCATATGTATGTGCATACCCATACATTAAAGTATACACGTATGCATTGCTTAATAAATAACTTATGAATGGCTCCTGTTTTCCAGATGGTGCACTAGGCTCTGGGGATGTAAGGATCCCATGAGATAACAGGTCAGGACAATCACTGGCTTGTTTGTGTGGAGGGGAGAGGGGAGTGAAGAAGTTAAAAGACACTGGGGAAAGGGAGGGTCCTAGTTTCACAACAGATATGCACCGTCTGAGAGAGGAAAGACAGAGTTTTGGTTCCTGGCATATTAGGAATCTTTTTTGTTTGTT
>NW_007726489.1:57445-70997 GCF_000696425.1 Galeopterus variegatus | reverse complement strand
TACTTTAACTTTCACTTTCACAGAATGTTTATTTTTCTCTTGGAGGAGCTTTAAGGAAACATATATCAAACCCAATCCCTTCTTAATCATTTCTTTGCTGTAATTTATAACAGAACAGGAGTGCTGTAGACCTCTTGAGACTGCCAGAGAGGTGTCCGCTACCTATTATTTCAGTCTACTGCATCCCTTGCAGTGGAGCCAGAGCCATTGACCGTGCGGGGATTGAAATAAATCCTCAGGCCTTTACTACCCCATTTGGATGCAAACACTCATACTCTCAGCACTCACTTGGCTTTCAAGAATTCTAAAGGAGTGTCTTCAGGACTGATCTGAAATAAATCCTCAGGCCTTTACTACCCCATTTCGATGCAAACACTCATACTCTCAGCACTCACTTGGCTTTCAAGAATTCTAAAGGAGTGTCTTCCAGCTAACCTTGTACTTTCCAGCCTACCCAAAGTGAAGAGTAACTCTGAGGTTCACTTTCCATGAAATACCTGAATTACCCAATCTAAAATAATCCTTCAATAACAACACCATTTGGGGGTACATGGTGGGGAACGGAGGAGTGTTACAAGGAAACTTTTTGAACATTAGTTGTTTATTTGTTTGCTTATTTCATTTAGCAACTAATGTCCAGAGGAGGAGAAAGTGTGAGAACTAGCACTTCAGGCTATTATGTAACATGCCTGTTGCTTTCAAGGTCTCCCTGCCACTGTGATTTACAGAAATATTCTCTTCCTCTTATTGTTTATCATGTAATCACTGATTGAAATAAACATATATGCACATGCACATGTAAAAGTGCACACATACTCACCCCCCTTAAGTACAAACATTAAGACACTACATAATCAACTAAAAATGACAGTAATAAAGATATCAATTTCCTAACTGTTCCATTTTTCTCTCAAGAAATAGGACCATTTTTAATATCGATTTCTATAGAAGTTTAACCAAAGAAATGGGACAAGTGGTTTGAAATTCTATGCAAAACAATCAAATTAAGGGGGGCAGGGGGGCAGGGAGCCCAAGGGTAAAAGGTATCTCAAATAGCATCATCTGAATTGCTGCCTTCCCTTACTATTTACAGAACTAGTCCTGGAATAGATACATAAATCAAAAATCGTTTCCTTCTTGTATTTACTACAAATGTCGTCTGTGCCAGTTGACATCAGCATGCTTCAGCTAGATGGCATTAAATTTGTCTATACTTGAACTCTAATTGGGAGAGAGATAGGTGAAGAGATGGAAAGGGCATGATTTGTAGGTGCTTCAAAGGATAGGCTGTAAATACATCTTTCTTCATCAAAAGGCACCTGTTTTAAATTGTATCAAAGGTATTATTTTAGTCAGTGAAACTTTTAAACAATTTCTGCTTATAACAGCAAATAACCCAAAAGTTAACTGTTCGTTTGCAATCTAGGTGAAAACATCTTGCTGTTATCCTCTTTCCAACATGTTTATTCATAACAAGTCAAAAACTCCAAAAAAGACTTTTGCCAATTCTTGCATTTGTTGTAGATTACACATTCTGGCCTTCCTGGAATCCTGCACTAAGCTTTATCACATTCCCCTGCTCTGCACTGCATTGGCCTCCATGAATTCTCACTTTCTTCCCCTATTACCAAAAAGAAATCATTCCCAGGAAGAATTATTGAAGATTTTTTGAAGGCCGTCCCATGGAAAAATTTCATCTCTCACAACTTGATGTCTGCCACCTGCTTAGTTGCTGCTGCTTTTATTTCATCAATTCTCCCTCTAATCATTACACAGAATTAAAAGAAAATATAATAACGTGACATGTCACTGCCAAACCTAATGTTTTTCATTTCTTGTATGCAAATTCTAGTAACACCTGCACAGCAAGCTGCAATGTTTACACATACCACACCATTTAAAAATCAACATTAACATTTTTCTCTCTTCAGAACGGTACCAAAATAAAACAATCAATTATGTAAATGTCCATGCATTATGAGATTTAGTTGCTTTGAGGTTTAACACAGGCATTGTAAGAATGTTTCTGAAAAATAATAAAGCTTATTTTTTAAATTACTTTCTATTTACTTGGCTAACTTCAGAAGATTGATTAGAAAAATCATTAAATTCCCCATGCATTAGGCATATCATAAAAACAGTAAGAATCATAGAATTACAATATTATTCAAATATATCTATTTACATATAATGATACTGTAATTTCAATTTAATTTGACAATGGGGTTGTATAATAACTTAGTTCTTTGGATACAAATTAGAAGGAAATAATGAAACATTTTGTTTTATATTTATAGAGAACTTTTGATTAAAATGATAATGAGTTATTATTTCAATATTTATTATGTTAAATAGACCTAATTAATTCTTATGAGAATTACACGCATCTTCATTTTTAAGTCTCTCTTTTAATTTTACCTATCGATTTTTACTTGTAGGAGATAAAAATCTAAGTTGAAATTCTTCATACAATAAATTTATATTTCTCATGTCATTGTAAAATATACTTCTTTTGCACTGCATAAACTCTTCAACTGTACAACTATGTATGATTCATAATTTATTAATTTTTTGCCTGACTTTAAGGTTTTTAAAGAAAATTCTTTACTAACTACAAGTCTGAAAATGATTGCCTGGTTAATACACATTGCCAGTTAACTGAAATGTAGAATGAAGTACTAATGTAAAAAATACATCATTTATTAAATATTAAATTCTACTCTTTTTGTTTAAATTAACAGAACATAAAATATTTAAAAAAATTCTTACTTAAAAACAAAAAGGCATAAAATTTTAGAGTGGTCTAAACCAGAATGTTTTTAATAAACATTAGGAAAGCATCTCTGTTATTAACTAAATTTCTATTTATTTAAGTTTTTCCTCAACAATTGGTGAGGGGGAATTAACTAACTCATACTCTGGTGTATTGAAAATATGCATGATAGAGTTTTATTAACCTTTTAAAAATAAACTTTCTTTTGGTCAGTAAGTATTTAGTCAGTCCCTTTCAGAAGCTCAATAGGTAGCTGGAACGATCTGGGAGACGTACATCCTCTCTCATCTTCCTGGAGTTTCCTTTCATTAAACTTCTTCAGGAAAGAAAAAGACAAGTGTCAAGCTTGGTCTAGTGTCCAGAGCTCAGTAACCGAAAGATTATTTTGATTAAGATCAAATGTAGTGTGGCATTATTCTCAGTCTAAGGTTCACATAATCTTCTGATTTCTATTGAGAAGAAAGTTTGAAATAAAACCAAAAAGGGATAGTTTTACTAATAAGCCCTTACTCCATGGTATTAAACAGGAATGACTGTGCAAATTATCACTCAGGGATGGGATAGGATTCAGTTGAAGAACTGAATTGAGTGGGTGGTTCCAGGCCCTCATTCTCAGATATTTTGAACATAAAAGTGAGTTCACCGAAATTCAAATTCCTAAGGTGATTCAAAATGATACTAAATTACGTATTCAAGAATTTTTAAAGTACTGAGAATTTTAAGTACTCTTAAAAAGTGAACTTCCCAAATTTTGTGAAAATTGATGTTTTTAAACTATAAATTTATCTTTTAATGTAGATTTGTAAAGTTATTTGGGTGTTCTTTTTTTATTATATATACTTAGGGTATACAACATGAGGTTTTGACGTACTTATCTTGATATACATATACATAGTGAAGCGATTGCCACTGTCAAGAAAATTACCATACCCATTTTGGTATTCTTAAATTCCTCAGTCCTTATTTACCCTACAGACAGATTAAAGAAACCTGAGAATTATAGGCACAGGAAAAAAAATATACACAAACAAAAAAACTGGAGGAAAAATGAGAAGAAATCAGGCAGGGAAAACAGAAACATTTAGCAAAATTGTGACTAATCACAAGGGAGCCAGGGTCCCAGTGTAGGTTATGAACAATCTGGACAACTGTTACTGAGCAATTTAATACTTAAACATTATTTCATTTCAATCCTTAAAAAAAATGAAGTTGGCTAAACTCACTATAGCCAATGGCAAATGGTGTTACTGGGACATTCGGGCGTAGATTTTTCTGACAGATCTATATTCTTATTAGTGCTGTTTACTGATTCCACACAATTCATGTGCTCTAGATGCAGCACTTGCTGCATGTTGGTAATTTGTTAGATGAAGAGAAATCAAGCACATAGGAAATATAGTTCTTTCCTCAGTACTATATAATCTGGTTTAGGATATAGTGTGGCACTTTCTTCCTTATTTCCATTCCTATGAGAAATGTGATTTTAAGTGCCTACTGGTTTTTAGGCATTAAGCACATAAATCCTGACACTTGTCCAAGGGCTTTTCAGACATTGGAGATAAAAATTATTTGAAAGGAGGATGTAGCAATCTGAGAGAAAAGCAGATTAATGTGATGTAGGGTCAGAGGAAGAAAACTAATATTAATTAAACACACATTATATGTCAGACCCTTTGCCTGGAATGGAACTATCTACAAGCACAACAGTCAGAAAGTAGTGTCAAATTCTGAAAAACACAATTCATAAATATTTGACCTCAGCCACACATATTTAAACACATATCAAAATTGGTTAAAAATATATTACATGAAATTGGTAGGAGAAAAGACCATATCTATCACTCAGGTGTCCCTGAAGTAGAATAAATTCTCATTATTTCAAAAATACATTACATACTTCAGAATTCATTTTTGGAAATGCATGTCAATTTTTACTCTTACCATCCACTGTCATAATAAGAGTAATTACTTTGAACTGCAATAAGAAATCAGATAATCATTCATATTCATTACTATGGGATTCTATACACAGGCAGAATTGCTGTAATTTATTTTATTCATTCTTACTAAATTATTCTTACTAATTAAACAAAGTACTGGCAAACCACCCATGCATTCTACTACACATCCCTAAAAGGTATAAAAATGTTAAAAAAATATCCTCAACCTTACTTTTTAGACTATTTCATAATACATAGAAAAAACTGAAATAAAATGGTACCTTATATTTGTTCACATTATTTGGATGTTTTTCTAATTATTATTACCCCCAACTCCAGATATGTACTAACCATTTAGAGCCTAAAGAGATGCTACATTCTGGCAATATATAAATTGTATATATGAACACAGATTACACATAACACTTAACTGCATGCAGCAAAAGTCTATACTCTCGCCTTGGTAGCTATTTCAACACAATGATACAATTTACGAGTTGTAGGAGGAAAGATACTCTCAACCTATACAGTATTAAGCCTAGTAGTTTCAGAGACACTAGAACTCTGCCCCAAGAAATTGTACTAATAATACATTTAAAAAAAAAAAGCAAAGTTGATAATAGTATATTAAATTCAGTAATAGGAAATTTGCAAATGGGATAAATAGAAGCAACTGTTACATATTTAATTATTGGCTACTAATAACTTACCAACAATTTGAAAATAACACTCAATGCCAATTAAGTAAAATTTTATCCTCATCCATTAAATATAAAAACTTTCATTCCGTAGATACCATCTCAAGTGGTACTATTTCAGCTCAACACTGATTTTTTCAGTCTTTAAGCTATCACAGTGCTAGCAGTCAGAACCTAAAAATTATTGCTTTGATGTAAATATTTTTCAAATATTGTATAGTTCAATAAGTACTACTTATTTTCCATAAAAATGTGTAATAATTGTGACAGCAAATTATGTTTTTAATGACTTTATAGTTGAGTACATGATAGGCATTCTGAAAACAATGGTCCATTGCTTGGCAAATACATCACTCTTTGAAAACATATTTGGCTGTGCAATAAATAATTTATTCTATCTGTGACTATGAATTATAATTCTGACTTATTAATCCCCCTTTTTTAGTTTTGCAAAATTAAATTTTTCACTCATCCAGAATTCTTATAACTCCAAATTCTAGATAATATAATTTCCAATTTAATGCAAGGAAAACAAATATACATAAGAATAAAATAATGGCTCATATAACATAACTGGAGTAGTTCCACACATCAGAATTCACTTGAGAAAAAGGAAAAATATGTGCTTGGCTGAGATTCATTTTTAATATTGGTAAACAAATATTTTTAAATTGTTTCAAAAAATTATCAAGAAACATAGTACTGAAAAACAGATATACCAAAATCCTCCTTTAAGCATATAAATTGCTTCTACGAAGCTTTGGAGTGATATTACTGGAAGCTAATGTTCATTTTTTCACCTCTAGAAAGTACACGGAGAGAGAGAAAACACCAACATGTTTTCTCAAAGTGCAGACTTCAAACATTTCATTTCAACTTACTGTACTTCCCAATACAATTTTATATTAATTTCAATAAGAGCAAAAATGGTACAAGAGTGTTATAAAAATATATTGAATAAATTTCTATGGCTACAGGACTTTTATGATGACAAGAGCAAAAGAAAATTTTCTCAATTTAAAAAGTGACTCTATCATTTAAATTATTTGTATTTCCAGGAAATGCCAGCATTTTTCAAGAGCCTAGTAAGAAGAACCCTAATGATAATTTGGAAGAATATTAACTGTTAAACTGATTAAAAAAATACAACTACATCTTTATAAATTTACTTCTCTCAGGCATTAAAAACATATTATGGGAAATATATCAGTAATGCTAATAAAGAAAGGCTCATCAATGAGATGTGGCAACGCTAAATCATATGCAATTGTATGTATGTATTTGTTTTATACTTTTTTTTATGAGCTCATGTGCCTTTCTATTAAAATTAGAGAGAAGTCTAAAAAAGCTGATCACTCAACTTAGCACTTACCTCATATGGGTGATAATGAGCGTTGTGGTGGGAATGAAAAAATCATCCACTCTGTCGAATTGCTTTCCCACTGGCTGGGTGTGGATCGTGTGGTGAGGCACATTCCCACTGGCCAGAGTTATTACCTAAGCAGAACACAGGGTGTATACACCTCAGTCACGCAGTCATTTAAGAGTACGAGCTTAAATTTTATTTAGAGTGAAACAAAGCTATTTCTGACAGTTGAATTCATAGATTCGGCCAGAGTTATTACCTAAGCAGAACACAGGGTGTATACACCTCAGTCACGCAGTCATTTAAGAAAACGAGCTTAAATTTTATTTAGAGTGAAACAAAGCTATTTCTGACAGTTGAATTCATAGATTCTTTATTGACCTCCTTAAAATTAGTATATTATTAGGTAAGTAAATTGCAATTCTGTAATTGTAATTTATTTTCAACTTCTGTTTCTATAGAAAAATTAAAAAAAGTATTTGTCTTGAATAATTTTGTCTTACAATATTAAGCAAATACACACATAAGCAACGTTTACATTATAAAAATGGTAAACTTCCTATAATGAGAAAAATAAAAGCAAACATACAGGTAATGTAAATGAAATATTAGGTCAAAATCCCTTCCATATAACATAGCTGGCAACACAGGTCTAAAAATTCCCAAGTAAGTTGTATAAAACATTATAAATTTCAAAAATCTTAGAATACATAAAACATATTTTAAAAACTTTTCTTCCTGTACATTGAAAATAAGTGATTTAAGTAAGTTTTAATCCAAAAGTTTTCTTCTTTCATCCTTAAATGGCTTTTAAACTTTTATAGTTCATTAAAGGAAAGATTATGACGTTTAAACTCTTTCATTCCTCCTTTCTCATTAAGTACCAAAATCTATTCAGTTCTTCCTTTATATTTCTTATAGCTCCATATTTATCTTCCTTGTCCCTGCTGCACAGCAATTATTTTGTGCTACCCTTTAAAGGGCTTTCTTTTCTGCCTTCAATTTTTCCTTTTCTAAATACTTCCTCCATATGGCCGCCAAATTAACTTCTTAAACTATTGATTGAGTCTCTTAAGTTAAATGCAAATCCTCCCTCAAAACTGAATATTTTTCTTTGGTTTTTATGACAGAAATAAGAGGCATTTTTATTTGTTGCTTGTTTGTTTTCTGAAAGGGCATTTTTTTCTTTATTCAAATGAATGTACTTTCATTGAGTCCCATTAGAAATTGCCATTGTTCACTGAAAAATTGTTCTAATAGGATAGGCTGTTATGTTACTGTTAAAATACAAAACAGAAAATAAACCTTAAAGTCTCAGTGGCTAAGAAATTAAATATTTTGTTTCATGTGTTACTTGCCCAGAAGGCTTGGCAGGCTATCTGCTATTTTCACTGTTTCACCCCGCATCCCAAATTTGAGTGTTTCCTCTTATAATACAAGTAATTTGTCAGAACTCGTCACCTGGCCCTCACCCAACCAACAGGGGTCCAGCATGTGTCCAGAGGAGGGAAGAACCAAAGATATATTGCATTAGGGCAAAAAAGTTACTTTCTAGACTTCACAAACTAGTGTCACTCTGTCTTTCCAATCTAATCTTTTAACATTATGGCACCAAATTTCTGTAGCAAAGTGAGAGCTTGCCCATATGTTTGGTTTTGTGAGTTCAATTTCTCCAAAGAAATACTTGTTCCCCTTTTCAAACATATCTTAAATCCCATTTTCTTTGTGCATGTTTCCTGAAAATCATGTTGAGAGACAATTATCCACGATATTTTGACATTTCTGCAGAGTCAGGTCTTTCTGAGCAAAGGGCACTGGCAAACTTGATTAAAGGATGATGGCATAGCAAAAATGCCTTGAAGACTAGTGATGGTGTATTGCTCCTGAGAGGTTTAGAAAATTATCTCTTTTGAGCCAATTAATGACATTCCAGAGTACGGATCTACCCCTCTCCTTCAAGGAGATATCCCTGCATACCAGAGTGATAATCTTTATCTCTCCAGAAAAGGAGATGGGCTGCTAGGCCAGAAGCCTAAAAAAACCCTTAGAACACATAATTCTAGGGTCTTCCTATAGTGCAATTGTGCTGGATGTGCAGGGTAACATTAGTCTCTCACCACATCTCCCAGTGTTGATAAGGGCCAGGGAATGCACACTAACATGCTCCGTGAATAAGAAATAGTCTATCCTCTAATCCAGAGACTGTGCTTTCTGTCAGTCTGTCTGACTATCATCTACCTCTCTTTTACATCTTCATATATATGTACATACACAGAGAAACCTTATGTAAGTAACTCTTCTTATATGTACTATTTTAAGAGTACTTATTAATTCCTACAAGCTGTTTTATATTTTTGGGTATAACACTTACCTTTCACTCTCACTGAGCAAAATTTTAAAAAAACTATCATATTCTATTAGCATAAAATATTTTTTATTGTGTTCAAAGAAAACTAATGAACTCATTTTTACATGGCTGGGTAATGTATGGGAAGTTTCTTAACACTTCAATAAAGCCTTTTTTTTCTGTACAATTGCAGAGGAATTTGTCTAAGTTACTTTGTGGAGATACTGCAACACTGGGAAAGTTGTTAATCTCTCCAAGTAGCAAGAACCAAAGGGGAGGGAAAGGGATCACTGCTGAAGAGTACTATATATTGAAAATATATGCAGCTTTATTTTTCAAAAAAAGAAAGAAAAAGTAGTTTTCAGCTTTTTAAACTATGTTTACCGTAAAGGTAATAGTATTAAAATAATTTATAAGATATATAATTTTTATTAAAAAATCATATATACTGACCTATTTTATTCATCTTGTCAAGATTATACTAAATACAAAACCTCAAAGAACTAAACTCCATTATGACCCTATTGAGATAGATCATTCTAACAATTGTTCACTGTGAAGATTGTCCTTTGCCTATAAAAAGATCGGCTCTATCATTCCATCCTCTTGATTTTGGGCAGACAGTCCAGCTTGATTTGATCAATAGGATGTAGCAGAAGTGACTTTATGTGGATTCTGGATTCTAGATCTTAACTGGTTTTGTAACTGAAACCAATATGCTGTGAAGATGCCAGGCTCAAGGGTGAGCAGTCACATGCAAGGACACAAGGCACCCAGCTGAGCAACACTACCACATGACAGACATGAGGGTGAGGCCATTTTGGACCCTCCAACTCCAGCCAAATTATTAGATGACTGGAGTCCAGTTATCAGGTGACTGTGCTCCTGGATCACATGGGCACAAACATCCAACTCACAGAACTATGAATGATAAGATATTTGTTAATTTTGTTTAAGACTTCAAGTTTTGGGGTAAATTGACTTGCAACAATACATAACTGAAATACTACATTTTTGATGTTTCAAATAACACATTTCTAATGAAAATAAGATGAACCCTCATTCAGATAGATACCTTAAAATATTTCATTTCAATAGACCTGTCATTTGTAAGTTAAATACTGAAATACTGAAAATACCTCAGAAACATTAAAGTATTGGTAGTGACAACTGATTAAAAATAAGACAATTGCATTCAACAGACTTTTTTTGAAAAATGGTGAAAGGTTAATTATTTAAGGCCTTGTAAAGAGAGGTATAGTCTAGGAAGTAGCATAATCACAAAGAAGTTTGAGAAATAATATAGAACTTCTTCCCATAGCCACACATTCCTACCCACTCCCTTTCTGTTTCCTCTTAAACTTGTAACTTCAAAAATCGGAAGACTGTGCCAAAAGGCCATGGTCAAAATGTGTTTTTCCCCTGTATCTGTGAAGTTCTCACATAAACAACTTCAAAGCAGAAGCAAATTCCACAAGAATAATATCACATATTCCCCAATGAGGATGAGAGCCTTTGCTCAGATAATAAAATGCTACCTGTCTGGAAAAAACAGAAGCTTTTTTCTGCTTTGAGGTTTTTGCTGTCTAATTCTCTTGGTCTCTATCTCACATGCACCACTGAAATTGTTGAAAGGTAAATTATGACTTTTTTTCTTAATTGTATTGGCTTTGTCACCACAGGTTATTCTTTCAGCATACAGATATGACCTTTAATAAATATGAATTTTCCCAGTCCAAAAAAGGACTTGATTATCAACTTTTTTTGTTCCTTTTTCTTTGGTATCTAGCTGTGATTTGTACCCCATGAGTATTCATAACCAATAAAAACAAAACAAACAAACAAAATCCTCAGATAGAAGAATATCGATGTTCAATGGTTATTAATATCCAGTGAGATATCTAAAGGTTTCAAAGAACATTATTTTCTCAAATATCCTGAGTGCTTACTTGTAGTGTTGGTGAAGTCTTCTCCATGGTGCCCCAGCTTAGCACCCAAACTTGATCATGTGATTTGTCATAGTGTAATTTAACTGGGACAGGATCTGTGCTCACTGCCTGTAATAAATAAGAGTAGAAGAAAAAATATTTTCAGATTAAAATGTTAGTTTAAAACTAGCCCAGGAATTATGGAAGAACTCGAGAATTTAGATGTAAAATTAAAAATTTATTTTGCTAGGGCCGGCCCGGTGGCGCACTGGAGAGTGTGCCGCTTGGGAGTGTGGCGGCGCTCCCACCCGAGGGTTCGGATCCCATGTGGAGACCGGTTCCCGCTCACTGGCTGAGCGCGGTGCGGGAACAGCACCAAGGGTTGCGATCCCGTTGCCGGTCCCCGGTACGGGCGCAACACCGAGGGTTGCGATCCCGTTACCGGTCAGTAATAAAGACAAAAAGAAAAAAAAAAAATTTATTTTGTCAATTATCTAATTTTCTAAGCCCTTATCTTACTAATTTTGAAATATCATATTTTTCTCAAACATATTTTTGTTGATTATTTGACAATTTTATATAGTCTTATGGTCATTTATTACATGTGCAAATTATGAGTAAGGGGAAGTCATTTAGAAACTCAAGATAAAAAAAGATTAATATGTTCATTTTAATTGAGTTTTGAATGAAAAAAAGAAATGTTTATACTATTAGGTTTTTCCATCCAAATGCTGGTTATGGGATTTAACCATCTACAGTGTTAAAATGCCAAAAATCTGATATATGGTTTTAACTCTAGTAACTGATTACCTAATTTAGTTTCCTTAATGAGAAATCTAAAACCACAGAAGGTTACAAACAAAAATCAAAACATTCAATTTTTTTTTTTTGACACCATGCTTGGTATCTTTCTGCTAATGTTTATAATATTTAGCATTTACTTAATATACAAATCTCAGAAAACAAGTTGATGTCAGGAAATCATTTTACTCACCTTAATTACAAGCTATTTATATTAAAAGTTAACACCATTTAAAAGTAATTTCCTGTATTCGGTAGTTACATACATTTTCTAACTTTTTAAACATAAAACAGCCTTTATCTAATATTAAAAGATTTCTTCCCAAAACTCTGTTAAACATCCTTAGAGAATTTCTCAAGTACTAATTCATAATGTAATGCTTTTCTTAGTGTGTTAGTAAAAGGTAAACTACAGTTATGGGTTGACATATAAAATTCATATTTTAATTTAAATGTTGGCAATTTAGTTTTACTAATGCATCTCTTCTAAAATTACCTATTTAAAATTTCCAATATGCTTGAATTACTGAAATAATTATTGGATTTTTGAAAAGACTCATTTAAACAATTTTGTTTCAGGGTCCTTACCCCTTTGGCTTCAGTGTCCTCTGTTAGCCAGTGTTCCTGGCTAACAGAGCTATCATATTGTTTTGGGATTAGACGGGTAGCAATATTCACAGACCAAGTAGCCCACTTGGAAAGCACCAGAGATGTAAGGCAACCAATGACTAATCCCATTCCCCTTTGATGGATACTGAGGTTCCCAGACACTTCAGAAGCTAGGAGTGGTCACATGGTATATTTTAGTTTCTGCACTGTAAACATTATTATGATGCATGGTTTCTGAGAATGATATTGTATTTCATCAACAGATATATTAAAAGGAGAATTCTTTCCATGACACTTTCTCTTTCTTCCTGCTGTGATGCTGTCACTGGCGGATATTAAGCCTCAAATTTCCAAGGCCTTGAAACTGTAAGCATACAAAGAAAAGCCAACATTTTGAGGATGCAAGAAGAGAAAAATAAAAGGACACTGAATTCTCAATAATAACCTTCAGTTGCTGCAGAAACCTAGAAAAAACTATACCTAGACTTTGTGTTACTTAGTTAATTAAATAGTTTATTTCTTAAGAATTAAGGACAAAGGTTTCACTTAAATTTCTTCATACACTAATCAATAATTTCAATGTAAATATAGCAAAAGAGCCGTCATTAATCACTACACTAATGACAAGGCAATGAGATTCCTTTGATTTTCTGTATTTCCCCCTGTATATGTTAAACTTCATCTATGTGTGATTATAATAGCCAGCCTATTTTGCATGCACCTTAAAATGGAATAATTTTTAAATCCTTAAAATGTTAAAGATGATTTTAAAGGAAGACATACAAATGGCCAACATGTACATGAAAAAATGCTCACCATCACTAGTCATCAGGGAAATGCAAATTAAAACCATATTGAGATATAACCTCACCCTATGTAGACTGGCTATAATCAAAAAGACAGAGACTAACAAATGCTGGCAAGGGTGTGGAGGGAAGGGAACACTCCTACACTGTTGGTGGGACTGTAAATTAGTACAGCCACTATGGAAAACAGTGTGGAGGTTTCTCAAACAACTACAGATAGAACTTCCATACAATCGAGCAATCCCACTTCTAAGTGTATACCCAAAGGAATGGAAATCATCAGG
>NW_007726489.1:54209-56765 GCF_000696425.1 Galeopterus variegatus | reverse complement strand
TATAATCAAAAAGACAGAGACTAACAAATGCTGGCAAGGGTGTGGAGGGAAGGGAACACTCCTACACTGTTGGTGGGACTGTAAATTAGTACAGCCACTATGGAAAACAGTGTGGAGGTTTCTCAAACAACTACAGATAGAACTTCCATACAATCGAGCAATCCCACTTCTAAGTGTATACCCAAAGGAATGGAAATCATCAGGTCAAAGGGACACCTGCACTCCCATGTTTCTTGCAGCTCTGTTTACAACAGCAGAGATATGGAACCAACCTAAATGTCCATTGATGGATGATCGGATAAGGAAAATGTGGTGTATATACACCATGGAGTACCTACCCTGCCATAAAAAGAATGAAATTCTGCCACTTGCAACAACATGGATGAGCTTGGAGAAACTTAGGTTGAGTGAAATAAGCGAAGCACAGAGGGAAAAATACCACATGTTCTCATTCCATAAGTGGGAGTGAAGAGAGAAAGAAGGAAAGAAAGAAAGGCCACAGGGTATTTGGACTTGTGGAGGGAGAGAACATACCTAGGGATACAAAGTGGAGTGGGGGAAAGACAGATGGGGAGGGTGGTCATGGATAATTGGGTGGCGACATGGGATACAATTGCAATTTGTGGTAATGGGCATGCGGCCAATATGGATCTGGCAATCACATCTTGGGCACGAGTGGTGACAGTCAGCTTTGTACCCCATGAATATTCATAACCGGTAAAACAACCACACAAACAAAAATGTTAAAGATGAAATAGCTCAATACAAACAACAAAAGCAACAATAACAAAAACCTAATTGTTTTTCAATTGTAGGAATGCAGTTGTTAAATGGGCAAATTTCTGTAAGTAACTTTAGGTATCAGGAAACAATTTGAATGAAAATTTCCAGTGTGCCAGCTTTCACAAGGTGCTTTTTTTTGTTGGTTTTTTTTCACGATTCTTTTCATAAGTATTATTTTATGTGGGCATACCACAATCCATATGTTATGCTAATACCTGCATTTAAAGAGTAGGATACTGAGGTGCAATCTTGTTGTCAGTGGTCATCCAGCCAATTATCCGATGGCTGGGATCGCATAGTCTGTGTTCCTTCCCAATGAGGGGACCTCTCTGTGCTTGACAGCATCTCCCTCCTACTTGATTGACAGTTTCATTCCTGAGAATGTGTGCATGTGTTGCTCTCCGAATTATGCTTCATAGATAAGAAACATTCTTTGGGTCTTCTTCTCTTTTGAAAGACGGAAAGAAACCCAGGGGGCTCAAATATATGCAGTACCATCTGTAGAAGCAGCACGATCTTAGTGGAGAGCCACTGAGAGGCAGTGCACATCACACACATGCAACTGTATTCTGAAGCCAACTTCAAATTTTAACTCCCACACTTGAGTTAAAATAATAATAACAATACCTTGGGAACTTAGTAAACTTAAACTTTTTGTGGCACAGTTTCCTCTACAATAAAAAATGGAAACTGTAATAATANACCATCTGTAGAAGCAGCACGATCTTAGTGGAGAGCCACTGAGAGGCAGTGCACATCACACGCATGCAACTGTATTCTGAAGCCAACTTCAAATTTTAACTCCCACACTTGAGTTAAAATAATAATAACAATACCTTGGGAACTTACTAAACTTAAACTTTTTGTGGCACAGTTTCCTCTACAATAAAAAATGGAAACTGTAATAATACCTACTTCAAAGAGTCATTGTGAATATTAGATAATGGAATAAAAATCAAGTGCTAAGGACATGCTTGATGAATTTTAAGCACTATGAATTTTAAGCACTACTTCTAGTATTATGAGAAGAACTAACTGAACTAGAGTTATTTTCATGACTATTAGCATCATAGTGTTCTAAGTTTAGAGATGTAGTACGCCTATTTAGCAAATGAAGAAAGGAAGACCTAGGAAGAAAGTAAATAAACACAGTCTCTGTCCTTGAAGAATTTATAGGCTAGAGAGTAAAGGGACACGTAATGTGTGTCACAAAATGAAAAATGGACCAAGTGCTATGAGAGCTCAGAAAGAAATACAGTGCAGGATGAGGAATAAGGGAAGGAGGTGATGTTGTCACTGAGCCTTAAAGTACAAGTATGAATATTTTTATGACTCAGGAGACAGAGACTATTTTTTTAAAGTTAACAGAAAAACATTTAACAGGAAGTGTCAGAGGCAGTCACAGTTAATTGCCTCCAAATAAATTAAAATATATATATTTGAAGGAAGAAAACGTCAGTCAATTTTCAAAACAACTTTAGAATTTGAAAAGTATATGCTCATTGATGTCCAAAAGTTTTGAACATTTTTTGTTTCAGCATTTCCAAACGTTGATACTAATTTCAGTTTATTATGGTGTTCGATTATAAAAGTTCATTAGAAGTGAAAAAGACATACAGATCAAAATGAAGAAAAGTACCTATGATGTACTTTATTTGAAGAAATATTAATTTTTAGGAAAAATCTGTTTGCAAGTTTCTGAGTATAAAAATTACATTTTTTACAGAGGAAACAGTTACATGGTTTTCAGCAACAAAATCAAATGACAATAAC
>NW_007726489.1:44827-53593 GCF_000696425.1 Galeopterus variegatus | reverse complement strand
TTATTTGAAGAAATATTAATTTTTAGGAAAAATCTGTTTGCAAGTTTCTGAGTATAAAAATTACATTTTTTACAGAGGAAACAGTTACATGGTTTTCAGCAACAAAATCAAATGACAATAACAGAAAAATTTCCAAATACTCATCTCCAGGGTGATCTTTCCATAACTCAATTTTCAATCATAAAACATTTTTTACAGAGGAAACAGTTACATGGTTTTCAGCAACAAAATCAAATGACAATAAGAGAAAAATTTCCAAATACTCATCTCCAGGGTGATCTTTCCATAACTCAATTTTCAATCATAAAGTAGATATTTTCATACTTACACCACCAATTATTTGAAGGAATAAACTAATGTGTTGGATTTCACAAAATATCTGCTAGACTACTCTTTAAATTTACTTTAAAGGATATGTAATTTTAGACTGTTTGCTTTATGTAAAACAGAAAGACAACATTTTTGACACTTTTAAAAATACTTATTGCTTCAAGAAAATCTGTGAGCCTTTGTGTTATAAACTAGTTTGTGTTTTTCCACACTTTTTGGAAAGAATTACAAAGATTCTGTTATCTTTGACTGCTTTCTTTCTCCCATACCTCACATCATCAGGAAACACAATTGGATCTACCTTCCAAACACTGATCTCTTTGCAACATCTCCTCTGCCGTCAGCATGAACAGAGTCACTATCATGTCTAATCTCACCACATGCTGTCTAACTTCTAAACTTACACTTCTCAGTCTTTTTCAATAGATTTGTCAGAGTGATTTTTTTTTTTTTTTAGACAGATCACAACACGAATCAGCTTAAAACACTAGCAGATCTTCTCATTTCTGTCACAGGAAAATCCAAAACCTTTATAAATAATTTCCAGGCTACTATGGGTCGAATGTCCCCCAAAAGCCCATGTGTTGGAAACTTGATCCCCATTGTAACAGTGTTAAGAAGGTGGGAAATTCTATTACAGTATTTGAATGGTGGAGCCTTTAAGGGGTCATTGGATTGTGAGGACTGTGTCTCATGAATGAATTAATTCATTCATGGAGTAATGGGTTAATGGTTTAATGGGTCATCATACAGTAGTTCTGATGGTATTATAAGGAAAGCAAATGAGTGCATTAACTCTCTTGCTCATGCCATTCTCACCATGTGATAGCCTGTGCTGCTACAGGACTCTGTAAGGTGTCCCACCAAGAAGAAGGTCCTCACCAGATGTTTTCCCTAGACTTTGGACTTCCAAGTCTCCAAAACTATAGGAAATAAATCTCATTATCTTCATAAATTACCCACTTTAAGTTATTCTGTTATAAGCAACAGGAAACAAACAAGTACAGAAAACTGGTACTGAGAAGTGGGGTGTTGCTAGTAATGAATACCTGAAAATCTGTAAGTGGCTTTGGAACTGGGTGATGGGCAGAAGCTGGAAGAGTTTAGAGGAGAAGCTAGAGATAGGTTAGATTTTGGTTAGTAATTACAAGCCTAGAAGACCAGGGAATGTTTGGAATGCCTTAGAGATTGTTTAAATGGTGGTGACTGGAATGTTGATAAAAATATGGACTGTAAAGACCTTTTTGAGGAGGTCTTGTTGCAGTAACTTACTGTGAACTCACAGGGAGAGGCAGGAAACACCGAGGTTTAAAACAGGAAAACAGAATTTATTGCTATGCCGGCATTGTCTCAGCAGACTCAAGTCACAAAGGCTGTGCCCCAAACACAGCGGGTGTGTTATTTTTATATTATAGCATTTCCAGGTTTTTGTAACAAGTCAAGAGTGATCTTATGAGGTTCTTATGGTCTTATGTGGTTATGACTTTGTCTCAGGGTGGAAAATTACAGGAAGAGAAGCCAAAGGGAAAATTCTGTTATAGCAGTGTGTGTTAACTGCAGTGTGATAAGCTGAGAGTGCAGCTGCATCTGGGTCTGTATGACATCCAGGTGAGGGTCTTGGTTACAGCATAGTGGGCCACAGCCGGGCAAACGTGAGGGCCTAACAGCCGCAGCCAGGTGAGACACAGCCAGGTAAGTACGAATGCCTCAGTCTCAGATGTAAATGAGAAGTAGATTATTCAACAGTGAGCAAAGATCATCCTTGTTTTGAACTGGCAAAGAACTTGGCTAGATTGTACCCATTCCCAAGGGTTTTGTGGAACTTAAGAGTAATGACCCAGAGTATGTAGTGAAATAAATTTTCAAGCAGCAAAGCATTCAAGCAGCTGAATGGCTACTTCTTACAACTTATTCTGGGTTATGGCAGCAAAGGCATGACATAAAGGCAGAATTTATAATTAAAATGGAAGCAGAGGGTAAAAAATTGAATAACTCTCAGCCTGCCCATAAAGAGTGAAAAAGGATGTCCAGGAGAGAAAACCAAGAGTGTAGCCTGGTGCCCATCTACTAAGGAGATTAGTACAGAAAGAAGAGATCATCAAGGGAATGGAAGAAAGACCCCAAAGGCATTTTAGAGATTTTCAAGGCTGCCCCTCCCATCACAGACCCAGAGGCCTAGGAAAATAGAGTAATTTCAGGGAACTGACTAAATGCACCCTCCGTGGGCTCACTGTCCAGGGCCACCCCGAGATGCTGCTTCCAGCAGCCTGGATGCTCTGGCTGCTCTAGCTGTGTCTAAGCACCTGTGCTCTAGGCCTCAGGTGCCACTGGATCCACTGCTTTGGAAGATACAAACTGGAAGCCTCGGTGGAATCCATGTCATGTAAAGTCTGTTACCTGGATGCTCTGGCTGCTCTAGCTGTGTCTAAGCACCTGTGCTCTAGGCCTCAGGTGCCACTGGACCCACTGCTTTGGAAGATACAAACTGGAAGCCTCGGTGGAATCCATGTCATGTAAAGTCTGTTGGCCTGCAAAATGCAAGAGCTATGGAGGTATGGCAGTCTCCACCCAGATCAAAGGATGTATGGAAAAGCCTGGGGGCTCAGGAAAAGATTTGTCACAGGGGTGGAGTTACTGCAGGGAGCCTCCCCTACAGCAATGCCATGAAGAAATGTAGGGCCAGAGTTGCAGCAGAGAACTCCTAACAGGGCAATGCCTAGTGGAGCTGTAGGAGTGGGACCTCTATCAAGATCCCAGATCTGCAGAGCTACCAGCATCCAAAGCCATTCTGGGAGAGCTGAAGTATGGGCTGTGCCCAAGGATTTGGAGGCTCAACCCCCACACCAGTGTACAGAGGATGCCACACATGGAGTCAAGAAAGATTATTCTTTAGCTTTAAGACTTAATGTCTGCTCTGCTGGGTTTTGGACATGCTATGGGCCAGTTACTCCTTTCCTCTTTTTTGTTGTCCCTTTTAGAATGGGAAAGTGTACCCCATGTTTTTCCCATCATTGTGTCTTGGAAGTAGATAATTTGATTTCATGGATGAGACTTTGGAATTTGGACTTCTGAGCTGGAACAAGTTAAGACTTTGGGGATTGAATGAACGTATTTATGTGTGAGAACAATGTGAATTTGGGGGCCTAGGGGCATAATGCTATGGTTGAATGTTCCTCAGAAGTTCATGTGTTGGAAACTTGACCCCCATTTTAACAGTGTTAAAAGGATGGGAAATTCTATTATGGTGTTTGAAAGGTAGAGTCCTTAAGAGGTGATTGATGCATGAGAATTGTGCCCTCATGGATGGATTAATCCATTCATGGAGTAATGAGTTAATGGTTTAACAGGTTATCGGGGAGTGATTCTGATGGCTTTATAAGGAAAGTAAGTGAGCACATTAACTCACTCACTCATGCCATTCTCACCATGAGATACCCTGTGTTGCCACAGGACTCTGTAGGGAGTTCACACCAAGAAAAAGGCCCTCACCAGATGTGTTTCCTGGACCTTGGACTTCCCAGCTTCCAAAACTGTAAAAAATAAATTTCATTATTTTTATGAATTACCCAGTTTCAGTTATTTTGTTGTATGCAACAGAAAATGGACTAATACACAGTCCTTATGTGATATGACACTCCCCAGTTGTCCTTCTCTGACTTCCTCACCTTCTTCTCTCAGCTTGATGTCTCCAATACAGAAGCTCTTGGCCTCCTTGCTGTTCATCCAACTTGTCAGCCATACTTCTGCTTTTGGGGGGATCTTTCTCCAAAAAGGGATTTCCCTAAGTATCTCAATGTTGGTTCCCTCAATATCTTTGCTCAGAACTCACCTGCTCAGCAAGGCCAGTCTGACCACCCTATTTAGTAATGGAACTCACCTTCCCTTCATGCATTTCCCTCGTGCTCAGCTCTCCCAATCCCTCCTAGCCTTGCTCTACCATTTTTCCTTTCCAATAGCACTCACCACCTGATGTGTAATTTACATTTCAGTACATCTATTTTTTATTATCCTTCTCCACCCGATAGATTCTAGGTTCCAAGAAGGTAGGCTTTTGGTTTGTTCAATGATACAAACCAGGCACTTATAATAATACCTAGTAAATAGTAGTACTAAATCTGTAATTAATAAAACCGTAAACCCACTTATTTGAGAAAAGTAAATTGCAAAATTTTATAGCATGCAAAAACTTATTACTACTATTAAGATTATTATTGATATTTCATTTAACAAAAACGATTATATTCTGTACTAGGCTTGTTATTCACCTGGCTTTTTTCCTAAATATTTTACAATTTTTTAAAATTTAATCCTTATAACAATCCTTTTATTGAAGTGTGCACTATTGTTATCCAGATGTAAGTGGACAAAAGACTAAGGGTACCAGTGTTGATCCCTCCCTTTTTAAAATTTAATCCTTATAACAATCCTTTTATTGAAGTATGCACTATTGTTATCCAGATGTAAGTGGACAAAAGACTAAGGGTACCAGTGTTGATCCCTCCATATTGTAAAATTCCCACTTTCCTCTCAAGGTACACTTTTCCACTGTTGTTACATGACCATCCAACATACAGATGAATTCAGGCCTTCAGTATTGGTCCATATAGTAAATATTTATAAATAAAAATATAATTTTTTAAGATGAAAAAATATAAACAGATGTCATAGGATTTTCTTCCCATAACTAGTTACCCTTTCCTCCCTCATGTTGCACACAGTTTATTTTGGACATTTGTTGCTGTTGTTTGTGCAGTCACCTTCTATTTAATTCAGGAAAAAGTTTATAAGTTAAACTACAAATTCAGAAATATATGATTAGGAAAAAAATGCTGGTTATATGCTCATCTTTTACCTCAAAATTAACGTACATAGAATGCTCATTTATTGCTTACTATAATTTACATGTGACTATCAATATTATTTTGCTAAAAAAATTGTTCTCAAACTCTGCCTTGAAAAGCCTATGGAAATGACACGTATTTGTAGCTGGTGATTTAAACTCCCATGATAATGGAACAAAGAAGATCAGTTTTGATATACTGAATAATTTTACAAGATTTTGTTTAAATGAAAGGTGTCAATACTACAAATTGAAAATTTCTCTCCAAGACAAAACACATTGCAAGGTTTTGTGCACGCAGTAGTCTTTGCTAAGCCTGGTGATATTCAGATTATTAAGTCAGTTTTATTGAATTATTAAACTATTCTGAAGCATCTTTCAAATAGCAATATTTTGTTATTGTATGTAATTAATAGTAGTGATCTACATATTCAGGTTCTAGTATCCACATTTCTTAATTTCTCATGTAAGTGCTGTTTTCAGAATGTTATATTATCATAATGAATTAACTTTTATCCTATTCCTTTGTAAAAATATGTTAAAAATAAAATATATGGTCTAATAATAAAAATTTACGTTTTTATTTATTGTAGCTTTATACAGATACTGTGCATTTTTTCTTTGATATATTTAAAACATCGTTTAAGGATACTATTTCCTTACACTATGTGGGTTTGTTGTTTTGTTTTGGGGTTTTTTCTCCATTTGTTGATCCCTAAATCTTAAGGCCCTCATAATCCCAGCATACATAGAATAACACAAATTCATCAATTTCTTGAGGGGACACAAAAAATACAAAAACTTTAGAACTTGAAATATCCTCTTCATGGACTAGTTGTATTAACTTCTATAAAGATGGCTTATTTTGTAAAGATGAAATACTGATAATAGCAACAAAAATACACAGAACTTGGAAGTTTACTCTTGACATGAAGGAACAGTGAAGCACAGCTTGTTTATCAGTCTGACAAGAAGTACCAGCTGGCTAATTAAGTGAACCTAATTTAAACTAATGATGTAGATTCTCAAGATAATGTGTTAATGGCTGAAGGAGACTGTTGATGATACTTAAGAATACTCCCGAGGTGTTACAATAAGCCACTTCTGCATCCAAGCAGAACCTGATCTTGCTCCATAGAAGACAAAATGAGGTCAGTTGTTTACTAGTTAATCTTTTTCACAGCAAAACAGCACCTGTATGCCATTCTTAAGAAAATGTTAATGGTAATAAAAGCAATCACTGAAACCATTTGACGTTGAAAGCAACACCAAGTTTAGAGATTCCATGAAAAAAGTGACCTTCAATTTTTAGCTGCAGATAAAAATGGTATTGATGTATTCACAGCAAACAAATATACCAGTGATTTCCTAATGCTTACAATTTATCAAAAAGTTCATAAATTCTAACATTGTCAAAAAGTTTTTGTCATTTTAATAATGAGATGTAATATGCAGTTTAAGTTTTAAAAAATGTTTAGTCCCAAAATAAATACTTAATACCATTCCACACAGTCAAACACATGCAAAAGCCAGAAATATGATTTTATAGGTGGAGTCAGTATAAAATACTAGGGAACTGGGCCGAGCCCGTGGCACACTCGGGAGAGTACGGCGCTGGGAGCGCAGCAGCGCTCCCGCCGCAGGTTTGGATCCAATATAGGGATGACCGGTGCGCTCACAGCGCTCACAGGTTGAGCACAGTGCAGCTGGTCTCAAAAAGGACAAAAAAAAAAAAAAAAAAAATACTAGGGAACTACTTTAATTATCCTTTAATTAGATCAAAAAAGAAAGATTGAAAAGCTAAATTTAAATAAAGTCATTATTTATTTTCTTTATTATTATTATTTTCAAGAAAATCATATTTTGATTTTGGATTTCACATTCCATTTCTATACTCACACTATAGATAATTCTACAGCATTCATTATTTATTTTCTTTATTATTATTATTTTCAAGAAAATCACATTTTGATTTTGGATTTCACATTCCATTTCTATACTCACACTATAGATAATTCTACAGCATTTTCTATAATGTTTAGGAGATAATTAAAGTTTGATTATTAGTAGTATTCTTAGTTGCTTCTGTGTAATATACTCATATTAGGGGAAAAAAATAAGTAAACAGAGGTACAGCATACAGTAAAAAAGTAAAATATCATTCAGATACAAAAGGGCTAACTTCGAATCTGACTTGATTTGAGAAAAGTGGTCATGTTCAGAAAGGATGATTTACTTTTTACAAAATTAACTTTGCATTTTGCAGTTCATAATAACTTTGAGTGTGCAATGTCCTTGAATATAAATAAAGCTTTAAGCCACAAGTAAAGAATTTTTATTTTAGTTTTTTAGTAGGTGGAAATATTATTTCTTTAAATAGTTTTCAAATTTGAATTACCAGAGTTATGAATTTATAAAGCAGAGTTCAATATCTATATCTGTAGAATCTATCATTTTACATGTTATTTTTAAATTAGGAAAAACCTTGGGAGAATTTAAAATTCTAGGAGTTGAAGTGTTTTCAAGTATAAAAATAGAGTCATTAGTGTATTCATAATTCACCTTTAAACATGTATTTTTGAGGACTAAAATTCACATACTTCAAAGGTAACATTAAGACAAATATAAGGATGTGTTATTTTCCTCAGCAGGTCGTAGAGTTATGGTACTCATTATCCAAAGAGGTGCACAGGCTGAAATTACACATTGTTGCAAAAAAAAGAGAGCTTAGGTAAATTCAAAAATAGCAAAACTTATTTTTTTAATTATGCATTTTAGTGGCATATAGAGTTATGGTACTCATTATCCAAAGAGGTGCACAGGCTGAAATTACACATTGTTGCAAAAAAAAAAAGAGCTTAGGTAAATTCAAAAATAGCAAAACTTATTTTTTTAATTATGCATTTTAGTGGCATATATCTAAAATTCGAGGTTGATATTTACAGTCAACAACAGGCCTCACAAAGTGATTTCCTTGTTAGAAAGAATATTAGCTGAATATATCCAGTATGCAAATGTTCATTTCACACTACAAGGTGTTCTCTAAATTTCTATAGAATGTCTGTTACAGAATGACTCAAATAATTGTGGCTGTTCTTTTGATATCCTTCTTTCCAGCAAGATATTCAGTAACCCCTGTAGTTCAAAATCCTGTCTTTTTATTGATAGAAAGTAATGATCGACTCCATCACACACCTCTCTAGAGCTGTGGGAGCAACACCAACTTCACACTACTGCCTCTGTATTTTTGCTCCATGGATTCAGTTCCCACATTTTTCCTACAATAGGAACATATTTCATGTGTTGTTTTTGGTTCCTAGTATTCGCCACATGGGCTTCAGCTACAGGAAGTGAGGTAAGGCTAACAATGATGATGTGGGGCAGGATGTATCAGGAGGAGGTAGAGATTTGTCTTTGATAGTAGAATGTCTGACAATATACAGTGACCTGAGAAATCCCGGAAGGACTGTGGCAGGTCTAAACTGGCTTCTTAGATTGCTGTCGGAGAGTTTATCTCTGAGGACTTGTAGGAATATATTTCTATTCTCAGAGCAGGTAGACAGAATAAAACAGGAAGTAAATCACCAAGTCAATGA
>NW_007726489.1:42558-44429 GCF_000696425.1 Galeopterus variegatus | reverse complement strand
AAAAATCTACTACATGTATATACCACATTGTGTTTCTCCATTCATCCATCACCAGACACTTTGGTTGCCTCTGCATTTTAGCTATTTGTGAATTATGCTGCTATGACCATGGGTGTAAAAATATCTCTTCAAGATCCTGCTTTGAATTATTTTGGGTATATCCCCAGAGGTGGAGTTGCTGGATAACATGGTAATTCTATTTTTTTCTATTTTAGGAACCATCCTACTGTTTTCCACAGTGGCTCTTGCATTTTATATTCATGTCCAACAATGCATATGGGTTCCAGTTTTTCCACATCCTCACCAACACTTGTAATCTTCTGTTTTGTTGATAGCAGCCAAACTAATGGGTGTGAGGTGGTATCTCATTGCAGTTTTGATTTGCACTTCCCTAAAGATTAGTAATATTGAGCATCTTTTCCACATGCTTATTGGCCATATGTGTATATGTGTATATTATTTGGAGAAATGTCTCTTCAAGTCTTTAGCCCATTTTTGAATCTGGTTTTGTATGTGCATGTGATTAAATTTTATAAGTTTGCTATGTATTTTGGATATTAATTCCTTATCAGAAATATGATTTGCAAATAATTCTCCTATTCTGTGAGTTGCCCTTTCATTTTGCTGTCCTTTAATTTTGCCTTTTGAGGCATATATTTTCAAAATTTTTATGAAGTCCAATTTGTTTGTTTTTCTTTGGTTACCTGTGCCTTTGGTGTCATATCCAAGAAGTCATTGCCAAATCCAATGTTGTCAAGTTTTTTGCCTTATATTTTAGCCTAAGATTTTTATAGTGTTAGGTCTTACATTTAGGTCTTTTATTCATGTTAAGTTAATTTCTATTTACAGTGTTAGGTAAGAGTTCAACTTTATTCTTTTGCATGTGAATATGCAGTTTTCTCAATACCATTGGTTGGAAGAACTGTCCTTACTCCATTGAATGGTCTTTGTACCTTATCAAAAATTATTTGACCATGTATGAGAAGATTTATTTATGGACCTTCTATTCTATTCTTTTGGTCTATATGTCTGTCTTTATGCTAGCACCACACTGTTTTGATAACTGTAGCTTTGAATACATTTTTAAATAAAGAAATAAAGGTGCTTCAGCTTTGATCTTCTTTTTCAAGGTTATTGTGGTTATTTGGGGTCTTTTGAGATTCCACATGAATTTTAGAATGGGTTTTCCTATTTCTACAAAAAAATGTTTTGGGGATTTTTATAGGAATTGAATTAAATCTGCAGATTACTTTAAGTAGTACTGACATTTTAAGAACATTAAGTCTTCCAATCCATGAATTTGGGATGTTTCCATTTATCTATGTCTTTAATTTCTTTCAACAATATTTTGTAGTTTTCCTTGTATAAGTCTTTCACATCATTTGTTAATTCCTAAGTATTTTATTCTTTTTGATGCTGTTATAAATGGCATTATTTTCACAATTTCCTTTACATATTATTCATTATTGGTGTATAGAATTGCACCAGATTTTTGTGTCTTGAATTTGTGTCTTACTGATTTTTAATTTATCCTGTTGTGATCAAAGAAGATACTTTGTACAATATGTGTCTTTTAAAATCTATTGGAACTTAATTTGTGTGTGAATTATGGCCCACCCTGAAAAAAAAAAAAACAACATGTACACTTGAGAAGAAAAAAATATACTGTTGTTTTTTGGTAAAGTGTTCTGTAAATATCTGTTAGATTTAACTGGTTTATTGTGTTAAGTTCTCTGTTTCCTTAGTTATCTTCTGTGTGATTTTTTATCAGTTGTTGATAGTGGGAATATTAAAGTCTTCAGCTTGTATAGCCTTCAACTGTCTTTTTCTCCCTTCAATTCTCTCAACCATTGCTTCATATATTTTTCATA
>NW_007726489.1:33621-42123 GCF_000696425.1 Galeopterus variegatus | reverse complement strand
GTATAGCCTTCAACTGTCTTTTTCTCCCTTCAATTCTCTCAACCATTGCTTCATATATTTTTCATATATTAAGTATGAAAATGCTTATAATTGCTACATATACTTGCTGTATTGAATCTTTTAATAGAGATGGTCTGTTATTAAGTATGAAAATGCTTATAATTGCTACATATACTTGCTGTATTGAATCTTTTAATAGACAATGTTTTTGTCTCATAAATATTTTTGGTTTAAAGTCTATTGAGAATTATATTAGCATAGTCACTTCTGCTCTTTTTGGTTGTTATTTACTTGAAATATCTTTTTCCATCTTTTCACTTTAAACTTTTTAGTGTCTTTGAATCTAAAGCAAGTTTCTTGTAGACAACATATAGTTGGATCTCTTTTTGTTTTTAAATCCATTTCAACAATCTCTGTCTTTTGTTTGAAGAGTTTTATCTTAGAGTAATTACTGATTAGGAGGGACTTACTTCTGTCATTTTGTTATTTGTTTTCTATATGCCTTATAGATTTTTTCCTTCATTTCTTGTGTTGTCTTCTTTAATATTCACTTGTGTTTTTATAAAGAAATGTTTAAATTTGTTTCTCATTTCCTTTTGTATATATGCTAGAGCTATTTTCTTTGTGATTACCATGGGGATGACATTTTACATCCTGAAGTTATGCAACGGTAATTTAAATTTATACCAGCTTAACTTCAATAACATACAAAAACTCTTCTCCTTTAAGTACTTCATCCCTATTTCTTTCAGTTGTTGATGTCACAAAACTACATTTCTATATTGTGTGCCTCAAAACATAAACAAATAATTCTTTTAAATGCATCATTTCCTTAGATTACATAGAAAACAAAATGTGGAGTTACAAACTAAAGTTATAATAATACTAGCTTTTAGACTAATATTTTTTAAATGTATTAGTCTCAAATCAGGTAGAAAACAAAAAGTGGAGTTACAAAATATTACAATAATGCTAGCTTTTATAATTGCCCATGATTTTTTTACCTTTATTGAGATCTTTATTTCTTCATATGGCTTTCAGTTACATCTGGTGTCCAGCAGGATTCTCTTGAGTATTTCTTGCAGGTCCAGCCCAGTGGTAAAAAATCTACCTATGCTTTTGTTTATCTAGAACTGTCAATTTCTTTGAAAGGACTATTTTGCTGAGGATAGGATTCTTGATAGACAATTATATAAAGAACATCTCTCTTATAATCTGCATATAGCCAGATTTTCATTATTCAGCCCAGTCATTTTCTTTTTATCTTTCAGTTCACCACTTTAGTCCATATCCATGGATAACCCAACTTATTCCCATTCCCAAATAATACAGAAAATCTTACGATATTTCAAATCAAATCATTCCCTTTTTATGCTTAGATTTTTTTTATACAATATTTAAATAGTTTTGTTACTATATTTGACCTGTGTTTTCACACTTTTCAAAACGTCAGACTTAAACACAGAGAATATCCTTATAATTATTTTCAGTCAATATTTTAATAGATCATATGTTAACCAATTTCTTTGCTCAGATCAACTTTATTGCTCAGTTCATTCTTCTTTGCTCAGATCAAATTTATTGCTCAGTTCATTTCTCTCTGAAGTAAACAATTTTAGTTTCAGTTTTATTTCAATTTATTTTAGTGGTAAAGTTTATGTTTGTATGCATCTGACAAAATAAAGAAATTATTCTCTACTTTTAAAATTATTTTTCATTGGCCATGTGATATTGGAGTATCTTTTATTTTCACTTAGTCTTTTAATAATATTATTTTACTTTCTTTTGTTTTCTCTTATCTCTATTGAGAAATTTGCTACTGTCTTCTAGTACCTAATTTCCTTTTGTAAGATCTGTTTGCCTTCATGTTTGGTTGTTTCACTTCAATACATTTAGATGTAGATTTCTATTTACATTTATGTTACATTCTCCTCCTAAATCTGAAGTTTTATAATATTGAATAATATATGATATACTTATTACATAAATGTTATAATATGTTATAATGTTATAGTGCTTTGAGTTGAATATCCCCCCAAAACTTAATCCCACTGTAATTGTTGAGGGTAGGAAATCCTATTATGGTAACTGAAAAGTGGGGCCTTGAAGAGTGATNTGGAAAACCTAAAGACTCTATCAAAAAACTCCTAGAGCTGGTTAATAACTTTAGTAACATTTCAGGATACAAAATAAATGCCCAGAAATCAGTAGCATTTATATACTCAAACAATGAATTAACGGAAAGAGAAATAAAGAAAGTAAGCCCATTTACAACTGTCACTAAAAAAATATGATACCTGGGGATCAACTTAACCAAGGAAGTGAAAGACCTCTACAATGAGAATTACAAGCCACTTCTGAAAGAAATTAAAAAAGACACAAAAAGATGGAAAGATATTCCATGCTCTTAGATTGGAAGAATTAACATTGTGAAAATGTCTGTACTACACAAAACGATCTACAGATTCAAGGCAATCCCCATCAAAATACCAAAGACATTCTTCACAGAAATGGAAAAAACAGAGGCATAACTCTTCCTGACTTCAAATTATACTACAAAGCTGTTGTAACCAAAACAGCATGGTACTGGTATAAAAATAGACATTCAGACCAGTGGCGTAGAGTAGAGAACCCAGAAATCGCTCCTCAGGCTTATAGCCATCTGATATTAGACAAAGGCAACAAAAATCTACATTGGGGAAAAGATTGCCTCTTCAACAAGTGGTGCTGAGAAAACTGGATATCCATATGCAGAAGAACGAAACTAAATATGCAGCTCTCACCATATACTAAAATCAAATCAAAATGGAATAAATATCTAGGTATAAGACCCCAAACCATAAAATTACTAAGGGAAAATATAGGTGAAACACTTCAGCAGTTAGGTCAGGGCATAGGCTTTATGAACGTGAGCAAAAGCACAAGCAGCAAAAGAAAAAATAAACAAGTGGGACTATATCAAACTAAAAAGTTTCTGCACAGCAAAAGAAACAATCAACAGAGTAATAAGACAACCTACAGAGTGGGAGAAAATTTTTGCCAACTATGCATCTGACAAGGGACTAATATCCAGAATATACATAGAACTCAAGCAATTATGCAGTAAAAAAATAAATGACCCTATTAAAAAATGGGCAAAGGAGCTGAAAAGACATTTTTCAAAGGAAGACATACAAGTGGACAACAGATACTTGAGAAAATGCTCAACATCACTAGTCATCAAGGAAATGCAAATTAAAACCACACTGAGATACCACCTCACTCCAGTTAGACTGGCTATGATCAAAAAGATGGTGAATAACAAATGCTAGTGAGGGTGTGGAGGGAAGGGAACACTACTGCACTGTTGGTGGGAATGTAAATTAGTACAACCACTTTGGAAAACAATTTGGAAGTTTCTCAAAAAACTACAGATAGGTCTTCCATATGATCCAGCAGTCCCTGTTCTGGGTATTTATCCAGAGGAATGGAATTCATCATGTCGAAGAGATACCTGCACTCCCATGTTCATCACAGCTCTGTTTACAGTAGTCAAGATACAGAACCAACCTAAATGTCCATTAATAGATGATTGGATAAGGAAACTGTGGTATATATACACTATAGAATACAACTCTTCCCTAGAAAAGAATGAAATACTCCCATTTGCAACAACATGGATGAACCTGGAGAAACTTACATTGAATGAAACAAGCAAAGCACAGAGGAATAAATACCTTGTGTGCTCACTCATATATGGGAGCTAAGAGAGAAAGGAAGGCAGGAAAGAAAGACCACAGTAGTCCCATGATCCAACAGAGGGAGGGAATATTCCTAGGGCTACAAATTGAAGTTGAGGGGAGAGGGGGAAGGGGAAGGAGGTCGGGGGATAATTGGAAGGGGCAAAGGGTACAAAAGCAATTTCTGGTAATTGATATGTCCCCAATATGAATCTGGCCCCCATCATGGGCAGGAGGGCGGACAATCAGCTTTGTATCTCATGAATATTCAAAATAAAAAAAATAATGGTGGTGATGGGCATGGTTTGGAGGACTTTAAAAAAAGAGTGAAAGAGGAGGTTAGTTTCTTTCTCTCTGCTTCATAATTTTCTGCCGCATGAAACCCCTTTGGGTCACTGTTGCCACCACCAAGACTGTCATCAGATGTGTTCCCTGGACTTTGGACTGCCTAGCTTCCAAAAATGTAAGCAATAAATTTTGTTTTCTTTATGAAATACGAGGTTCTGCATATTTTGTTATAAGCAACAGAAACGGACTAACAGAAAATTGGTATCACAGAATTGGGGTGTTGCTTTATAACAAATACTTGAAAATGTGGAAATGGCTTTGGAATTGGGTGTTGAGCAGAGGCTGGAAGAATTTGGAGGAACAGGCTAGAAAAAGCCTACCTGCTGGTGGGAGTTTAGAAGACAAGAAAACCAGGGTAAGTTTAGAATGCCTTAGAGACTGGTTATGTGGTGGCAACCAGAATGCTGATAGAAATACGGACTGTAAAGACCATTCTAAGGAGGCCTCAGATGTAAATGAGGAGTTTATTAGAAACTGGGGCAAAGCTCAACCTTGCTGTGAACTGGCAAGGAACTTGGCTTCATTGTGTCCATGCCCTAGGACTTTGTGGAAGTTGGAACTTAAGAGTTGTGAACCAGAACATTTGGCAGAAGAAATTTCTAAGCAGCAAAATATTAAGGAAGCTTCACGGCTACTTGCAACAGCCTATGATGAGTTAGGCAGCAAAGGCATGACATAAAACCAGAACTTATAATTAAAAGGAAAGCAGAGCATGAAGATTTGGAAAATTTGCAGCCTGGCCATATGGTAGAGAATCAGAGAGCATTTTCAAGAGGAATAATTCAATGATACTAAGATTAGTACAAAAGAAAGGGATTATCAAGAGAAGGGAGAAAAGGCCCTGAAGGCATTGCAGAAGCCTCTGCTGCCAACCTTTCCATTTCAAGCCCCAAAGCCTAGGGAAACAGAATGATCTTGGAGAATGCCTGAGGTGACTTCCATGAACTCACCACCCAGGGCCACCTCAGGAAGCTGCTTCAAACACCAGAACCACAGCTGTTTCAGCTATTCCAGCCGTGGCTAAATTGGCCCCAGGTGTGGCTGGACTCACAACTTTGGAAAACATAAGCCAAAAGTCATGGCAGCGTCCCAGTGGTGTTAGGTCTGCAGGCTCACAGAATACCAGAGCTCTGAAGGCTTGGGAGCCTCCACCCCAATTTCAAAGGATATATGGAAAATCCTGGGGGCCTGGGAAGAAATCTGTCCCAGGGGTGGAGTTACCTCAGACGGAATTCACCAGAGCAGTACTGAGAGGAAATTTGAGGTTGGAGTTCCAGCAGAAAAACCTCACCAGCGCCATGCTTAGTAAAACCATGAGAACGGGACTGCCATGGAGACCCCAGACCTGTGGAGCTACAAGTGTGCCATGCCAGCCTGTGAAGGCCAAAGCACCATGTGAGACTAGAAAAGCCATAGAAGTGGAGCTGCCTGAGGACTTGGGGACCCAACCCCCACACCAGCATGCAGAGGAGGTCAAACATGGAATCAAGGTACATGATTTGCCAGCTTTGAGATTTATTGCCCGCCCTGCTGGATTTCAAACTTGCTTAGGACCTGTTACTTCTTTCTTTTGGCGTGTTTCTCCCTTTTTGAATGGGAATATGTACCCTATGCTTGCCCCACCATTGTATCTTAGAAGTAAATAACTTGTTTTTGATTTCCAGGTAGGACTTTGAATTTTGGACTTTTGAGCTGAAACAAGTTAAGACTTTGAGGATGAAGTGAATATATGTGTATGTGAAAAGGAGTTTTTGGGGGCCAGGGGAAGAATGCCTTGGGTTTAATATGCCCCCCAAACTCAATCCCCACTGTAACCGTTGAGGATGGGGAATCCTATTATGGTAATTGAGATGTAGGGCCTTTAAGAGGTGATCTGATTGTAGAACCACACCACAGAAGATGGATTAAAAATGGTAGTCATGAGTGTGGTTTGGCGAGCTTTAAAAAGGAGAGTAAGTGAGGAGGTCAGTGTTTCTCTCTCTGCTCCATGATTTTCTGCCATGTGAGACCCCTTTAGGTCACTATCACCACCACCAATACCCTCATCAGATGTGTTCACTGGACTTTGTACTTCCCAGCCTTAAAACTGTAAGCAATAAATTTTGTTTTCTTTATCAATTACCCAGTTTCAAGTATTTTGTTATAAGGGACAGAAATGGCCTAATGCTTACAGTTTATTATAGTTTGTGAAGTTCTCACTCATATTGACCTTTATTGCATTCATATTAGAAACTGAACCAGTAGACTAATTATCCACTATAAATTTGTAATCCTGGAGGTAGCAGAGATTTCTAGTAGAAACACTTTCTATCCCTTATTTATGATACTGAACACATCTCATATTAAGCAATCAAGAAAACACACAATATATGGATGAATGGTCGGATGGATAAAGTTGTCAATTACTCTTAAAATGTTTAGCCCTACTTTGAACTTGGCACTTTTTCTAGTTCTAGTCAGGACTGAAAATTAGAGGGTCAATTTCAAACCAATATCAATTCAAATAATTCTCTGTAAAAGTAAGGAATAGTTTGTCTCTCAGAAATTTTGATAGTAAACAGGGGTATAGCACTTGCATGTGCCAAGGTCTGCTATAAATGCTTTACTTGCACTAATTCATCTAATCCTTAATATAACTTTGTAAAATATTTATGGTTATGATTCCAATTTAATATATTACACATATTTCAAAAGCAACTTTATTTCCTCTGAGCTGAGAAACAATAGATGAAGATAGTCAAGAGGCCAGACTGTGGCACCAGACCGCCTAGAGGCAAATGCCGCTCCACCCTTTGGGTGTTGTGCAATGGGCTCAGGTTAATTGCCCAAGCAGCACAGCCTTGGAAACAGCAAGGGATGAAATGGTTGGTGACTCAAACTAGAAGTGTGAAGTCAGAGGATTGTGAAAAAAATGACCTTGGCAATGTTTATTAGAGATTGTTTTTATCCTTAACCTGTGTACATATTACTTGTTTTACTACTATCATATCCTACTAAGTTACTATTATCTAGTGAATCCTCCTGTTACCTTGGCTTTTGATAAGAGTAGAAGAAGGAAGATTTCATTCTGATTCTGTAATTATAACTAGGAATATATAACTGGCTTCTCACTGGGCCTTTCCTTTCTCCAGACTGAATAAGCTACTGTGAGGGTGATTTGTGACGAACTGGTCATGTTAACATTACAATGTGCTTGTGAATCTAACTTTTCAAAACAAAAGATATTTAAAGTACTCCCTTTATAATCAGACTCAAGGAGCCAAATGAGAGGAGAGTCTTCAGAAAATGCATACGTTTTCCAGTTATCCAAGTAATGAAACCTGTTATCAATGGCAATAAAATGGCAACATACAAATTAGCTGGTAAAGACTCTTGTATTAAAGTAGTAGTTTTTAAACACTCACTTTCAAAGCTAGAAATCAATCATACCTGAACAACTTTCTGGGACTGCACATCAACGATAAGGACTCTGTCCAAAGTTGGCTGCGCCACATAAATAAACTTGTCTTTGACATCAACTGCCGAGGCCCACACACACCGCTGAACTTCATCCCCTTCAGCTTTGGGACAGACTTCATCCTGTCATTTAGGAAGCAGAAAATGAAATTTATATTTTAAATTATAACATGGGCTTTCCAACGTTATGGGTAAAATTCAATGTTTGGTGCTTTGCTACTTTCAACATCAAATGTTAAATATGTATATAGAAAGGGTTAAATCAAATAAAGCAGTAGATAGAGCATATTTAATTTCATTAAATACTATAGAAATCAACGTGAATGAGATCCCTTTTAAATAAATTTCATGTATGTAATTACTTAGTTTTCTAGTGAAGCGTATAGTCCTTTCATTTTTTACTACTTGTTTATAACTCGGCAACTTCAGAAATACATAAGTGCAATCTTTTCCCCCAAATTCTTCCAGTCTCAAGCTTCTTTAACAGAATAAATGTTACACTAAAGTATATTCAGAGTTCTCAGAACATTGGTGGCTGCCCCCAGGCCACATACATGGTCTTGTCAAAAGTCGCCAGATCCCCTAGAAATGACCGCAAGAGTCTTCTAATTTTTGGTGAATTAGAATTTTAGAGATATTATGCTAAGGTTGTTATTTACAATGGTTATTTTGTTATCCTTTTTGGTATCAAGGTCAAATTTTACAAAATCCCTTAATCTACCCAAGACTTTTTATCAAGCTCCTTTACCCTCGAAGTGCCTTCTGGTTGAAGATTGTATGGTTTATGTTAGATGGTCATAAATGAGGCAAAAAATACCCCCTTTTCCTCCTTTCTTTTGTTTTGTCAATAAATAATTGTTTAAGGGATATGAGCCTTTGTTACTCATGTTGGGAGACACATCATAAATAGAAGTACAAGAAAAATGTCATTTAGGTCATGATTTATTTTTTCAGCCTTTTCTTTTATTTACTAGTCTAT
>NW_007726489.1:23385-33405 GCF_000696425.1 Galeopterus variegatus | reverse complement strand
GAAAAATGTCATTTAGGTCATGATTTATTTTTTCAGCCTTTTCTTTTATTTACTAGTCTATTGGTTTGGTGATTCTCCCAATTTACTTATACTTAGAAAAACCGCTAAGAAGAGAGATTTGTTGAACTGCACATAAAATATTTGTGTAATGATAAACACTTATTTATACAGTGATAATGAAATAGCAATAAGCAGTTTTCTAGTTTTTCACTTGATTTATTACGTAGGTCATTAATAACTAATGTTTAATTTCATTGATTTGCATATATCAGTTATTATCTCCTAAACCAAATTTAAATAATATCTTCTTTCTTCTCTAATTTATATAAAAACAGATTTTTAGCAGTGATCCTATCCACCATAGGTACTTAATAATCATGAAACAGAATCAACAGTATTATCTCCTAAACCAAATTTAAATAATATCTTCTTTCTTCTCTAATTTATATAAAAACAGTTTTTTAGCAGTGATCCTATCCACCATAGGTACTTAATAATCATGAAACAGAATCAACAACACTTTCATTATCCACATTGCTATGCATTTATTTTTATTTAAAGACATTACTGATAGCAGATATACCATATTTGTCATTTAGTAACTACAGTGAATATCTAACAATATAACCCTTCTCAGGAGGCACATCCATTATAGGTGGTTTTCTTATTTGCATAAATTTCAGAAAATAATGTGAATACCACAGCAGTTTGGAATGAGATATCCAGTGTGTGGTCTGCTGTTTATGTCAGAAAGAAGCTGAAGTGTCCATTAATTTTTAAGATCCAGTAAGGTTCAGGAACACATAACGGTACTGTTCTCTAAATAGCACGGGTTGCTCTAGGCTTCCAGGTCATAAGTAAAAAATCTGAAAACTAAGTATTCAATGTATGGATGTTTCAGGTGGCTCTGGAGTGGTGAAATTAACTCCATTTCATAGGATGTACCACAAACGTTACAAGGTGACTTCTAGTGGGGTACCTGAGTAATGCACTTCTGTCTGCCTGGAGGCAGACATCTGTCCTCAGCACATGCTCAGGACAGAGTGCAGTGTTGTCCTTTCACTCATCAATTCCTACGGAAACATTGTTTCCAATGACAAACTTTCCTTCAGAAGTATACCAAATGTTGTTGAAAAGAATATCTTTTGTGAGAAACAGACACTATATAAAATACATACTTGAAAGACATGAAAAGGTGGGAAAAAGTGGGACCTAAGGTTGGCAAAAGGCTATGTATACAGGGAAATTGTTTACAAATTCTTTGCTGTTATGTAAAAACCTACTGACAAAACCTGCCAAAATAACGAAAAGTGTGAGGGATCTACCACATAAGTATTAGCCAGAAAACTGCGGAACTAGAAGCGATTTCCACCCCTATGTCTGCTACAAAACTATTCAACAGTAAAATAAACTGTTCTGCTGGGAATTAGTTTCTATTTGTATGCTGTCTCCATAAGACATCCCTGACCAGACTTACAATCATGTTTACAAAGCCATTACAAGTTTCCTGACAATCAACCTGAGTTTTCTCTTTTTCTTTGCCTTATGCCATTATTTCTTATTATAGTCTATTAGTTCCCATTTTAAAATAGCACTCCTCCTTTTCAGATTACATAAATTAATATTTATTTCTGTGAATGGAAATTGTAGAGGAATGTTTTTCACATACATTAAGAATTTAATGGGATAAAAAGCAGATAAAAAATACCAGAGATGGAAAATAAGATTAAGATAATACATACTGATAAGGAAAATGGTCAGGAATTATATCAGAGAGAATCATTAAATCACTTTTAATAGAAATGTATACTACCACTTAGGGTAAAAGGAATTAATAAGATATTAGAACTAATGAGGATGTGTGGCAATAAGAAAAATACAATTCTAGTTTAGAATTAGAACTTATCTTATCCCCTTTAGGTCATTTCCATATTTAATCACATATTTCCTGTGTATGTATCATCTTCTCCCCAAAGTTTAAAAGAGTACAAGATATATTACTAGTAGTGGTGTAAGTTTTAATTTACCAATGAAAATAGTGTTAGTGGTACCTGATTTGCTAAACCGAAGTAAGTCAAAAAGAATAATATACCCACTTGTCTTCTACTAAGACTGCCCTTTTCATTTATTATATGGATAACTGATTAAAATACTTTTCCCTCAGATCTCCAGATTTCCTTCTTTTCTCCTCATATTCCCCCTCTTGGCACGTCACTGACAAAGAAGATAAACATATTGGTGACGAGCACCTCCATTTTCTTTACATCCAGCTCAATGATTTACTCCTCTGCCTCAATCTTCTCATCCCTGTCTCTAATCTTACATCTGTCCACTATCCCCTGCTTTCAGAAAGTCCCACAAAACATCTCATTTATAACTTTAGTTGTCTCCAAGTGTTCAAGCATGTGCATCGCCAGCTGAATTTAAGCAAGCTGTAAAATAACTTTAATTAGATTACTCGGCTTTACCTTCCAATCATCATCGTCTTTTCAGACTTTTGAACAAGCTTTAGAGAATATTATTTCTATTTCCTGGCCTCTCACTCTAAACTGATCATATTTTAAACTGGGTTTCATGATATTTTCTCTTTCAAAAGGGATGTCTTCAAAGTCACCCGTGGCCTTAGCATTTCTAATCATTAAACTTTAGTTCTTATTGGGAAGGATTTATTGAGCGCTTACTGTGTGAAGGATATTTTGCAAAGCTATGTTTGAAAACAAAAATGTGAATATGAGAGAATGCCTGATTTCAAATTGCTTGCAATTTTTGCTGCACTTGATTGTTTTAGACACATGATGACTCATGACATGTTCTTTCTTTCTTCTAAAGCAGGGATCAGTGGATAGGGACCCCCAGGCCAAATTCTGCCCACTGCCTGTTTTGGTATAGTCTAGATGCTAAGAATGTTTTCTGCATCTTTTAATGGTTGATATAAAACAGAAAGATTACAATTTCATGACTTGTAAACATATGAGATTCAAATTTACATAAATAAAGATTTACTGAAACACATCTATATCTATTTATCTAAATATTGTCTTTAGCTGCTTTCATGCTATAGTGACAGACAAAACTTGTATGAATGGCGAAGCATAAGATACTTACTATCTGGCCATTTTCAGAAAAAAAATGTTGCTGATCTCTATTCTGTTATACATCCCTATCCCAGTCACGATTTTAGTCCTGTTAGTTACATTCTTTCTGCCTGTGGTGGTTTCTTTGTTACATAATTGTGGCTTTAGGAAAGCCAAGGCGTAGACTTTAGTTTCCTGCTCTTTTACATGAAATTCCTCGGAAAGCTCATCCTTTCTGATTGCCTAATTACTATCATGGTCAGTGATACCCAGAGATTAATCTCTGGCCTTGCCATCTGCCAAGTGTTCTTCCTTCCATCTCCTTTGAGGAAAATTGTAGAAAGGGATATTTTAAGAAAAATATAATATGAAACAAAATGGCATACTATATTAAAGGAAGTAATAAATGTGATTCAAAGCTTAAATAGAGCAATAAATCAAATGTGAAATACTTGCACACATAAACACAGACAGAGAGGCAGATAAAGGTAGATAATAACGTTCATTTTATATTAGGGAAGTTTAAAAAAAACTAAGCAGTTCTATAAATAATAGACTATTGGGTAGTAAAGAAACAAAGAGTAAAATTGACAGTAAAAAAACCTTTCTAAACCTATATAGACAAAATAAGTAAGTATAGTTGATATGTAAAATATCCTATGTTTTAGCGAAAAAAAAAAAAAAAGAGTAAAAACATAGACTTAAGTATGTAAGGTAAGGCAGGCCTAGGAGGATGCGGACCTAGAGCTCTGAAAGGAAGGTCTGATTAAACACCAGTGGGTCAGGGTTCTCTCAGATGCAAAGGAAAGTAAATATCTAATTCTGTGCATAATTTGGATTGCTAACACGTCATGATTTACATAGCTGTGAGTGAACACAAACTGGCATTAGTAGTAAGAATAACACAGAAATATGGATCCAGTAGGTGACCTAAGAAGTATGCACCCCGTTCGAGCACTGAATTAGGCAGCACGGTGGATTCACCTGAGAGACACTCTTAGGTTTGAAAAGGAAATGTATGTTCAGACAAAGGAGGAGAGAGATGGTTTGAAGTTTCAATAACTACGTACATATAAGCATTTAAGTTTGAAAACTTCTGGAGATACGCACACCTGGTTCTCTCACTGGTCTGGGCATTAGCTATTGAAAATAAACTAGCTTTAGTAGTTCTGCATTGTTTCATTTTTACTGTCTAAGTTCCTAAGACTGGCGCATAATTCGTCCCTTGATAGTAATTGTAAATTTAACTGGGATAGTTGTTCTCTTGGCTGACAATTTATATAAATCAACCACTGTCCCAGTTTCTTAATGCCACAAAAAAATGCATAAGATTGCCTCATCGGAACAATGAGAGGTCATCGACACAATCTTTTCTATGGTTTCCTTTTGTTATTCTTTTCTAGTGCATCTATTTTGTAAAAACAAACAAAGCCAATCAATTAATTAACCCATTAATAATCAAAACGTATAACTGTAATCTCCGTTGTTCTTTAACAAGTGTGCTCTCCTTTAGTTAGGACATTCTCCTTAATATTTCACGAAAACCAAAGATTTTCCAGAGCTATTGAAAAGCCCACGACACTACACGTTTATGAATCAAATTCTTTTCAATCTACATTTGGAAGCTATATTTCTAACGCCTACAAAATGCATCCCTAACTACTATGGATCTTGCTGATTTTTTTCTTGTCTGAACTTTTTACAGAATTTATATTTTATGCCACATAATTTGGCACTTAATCACATACTATTATTCCTAATTAAAATGTTAGTCTTTGTTATTCCTATATTTCTACATTTGCTGAACATAATAATAAAGCCCAATATTTCATCAGTAAACATATGTTTAAATCTCACTTATGATAGCCAAAATATGAGTCAAGAAGTGATGAATATTCCTCAATCACGTCATACAGAGTCATTGAGAAACTGAATTCTAGAGCAGCACTAATCAAAATGTGCTCTGTGGACTGCTGCCAGTCAGTAAACCATTTGTTATCAAGCTGAAGATAGCACAGATGTGGAAAATAACCATTTAGAACCTTTACAGCAATTTGACATTGCCACAATATCCATGTATGGGATCAGTGGACCTATCTCTTTGGACAGGATTTAGACCAGTCGAGGGTTTGTCAAATTTGCCTAGAGGATATCATGTGGAGGAAATTACCTCCTGGTTTAGGAAAAAATTGATTGAACAAAATCCAAAATAATTCTTTCCCACAGAGAGCTTAAGCAGCACCGAATTCGTGGTTTCTTTTTTCTTTTTTTCTCTGGTTCTCTGCTTCTCTCTCTCTCAATTTTTCTTTCATATATATAAACTATATGTGTATATATATATATATACACACACACACACACACACACACCCACACATATATATACATATATATTAAATGAAGCTGTCACAACAGCTGCTTCTCTCTCTCTCAATTTTTCTTTCATATATATAAACTATATGTGTATATATATATATACACACACACACACACACCCACACATATATATACATATATATTAAATGAAGCTGTCACAACAGTTGAGTCTATTGGTGTAGATTAAAAAGTAAATAACAGAACACTTGGAAAAAGTGTTCACTTTATCAAATGCAATAGATATAATTGTTCTCAATGAAGATTTATTCAGTTTGACATAAATCAAGGCAAATAAAACCAGGGTTATTTTTTGTACTGTATCAGAGTGTTTAGGTTGGATTTCCAGGATATTTCTTTTAGCCATGTGTATGTAAGTTTATAAATATATATTTATATACACATACACACATATATAGTCATGTGTCACTTAACTATGGGACTACATTCTGACAAATGCCATTAGGTGATTTCTTCATTGTGTGAACATCATAGACTGTACTTACATAAACTTACACACCTAGGCTGTAACTGTTGACACAGCAATAGCTTCTACACTACAAACCTGTACAGCATGTTACTGTGCTGAATACTGTAGGCAATTGTAACACAATGGTAAATTGTTGTGTAACTAAACATATCTAAACATAGAAAAGGTACAGTAAAAATACAGCAGCACAAGAGCTTTGCTTACACCAGCATTACCACAAACACTTGAGTAATGCATTGTGCTACATTAGCTATGACATTAAGACTGCTATGATGTCACTAGGTGATAGGAATTTTTTGGCTCCATTATAATCTTATGGGACCACCATCATATATGCCGTCCGTGGTTGATCAAAATTTTGTTATATGATGTATACACACACACACACACACATAAAAGGGTACCTCAAAAACAGTGGAATTGAAAGATAATATGAATCTTTCCATAAACTTTTTGAAGTGCTCTCGTATGTATGATCAAGTCTGAGCACTTATTGAATACACTAGACATAATGTTTCTTTTAATTTTGCTTTGCAATATTGAAAAATCTTGATCTTACAATAATGCATTAAATAATTTAACAGCAATCAATGTCTTACTTATTTGACCATTTTCTTAAAAGGCACTGAGGTTAAAGAACTTTTATCAATTTTTAATTAAGATCAGTGCTTTTTACTGTTAAGTTGTTTGAGTTCTTTGCATATTCTGGATATTAATCCTTGGCTCATTCATAGTTTGCAAATATTTTTTTCCATTCTGTAGGTGGTCTTTTCTCTCTGTTGTTTCTTTTGCTGTGCAGAAACTTTTTAGTTTGATATTATCTCATTTCTTAATTTTTTTTCTTTTCTTGCCTATAGTTTTGGGGTCCTCAGTAACCCAATTAAAAATGGGTAAAGGAGCTGAAAAGACATTTTTCAAAGGAAAATACACAAATGACCAGCAGACACATGAAAAAAAATGCTCAACATCACCAAGCATCAGGGAAAGCAAATCAAAACCACAATGAGATATCATCTCATCCCAGTTAGACTGGCTATTATCAAAAAGACAGAGAATAAAAAATGCTGGTGAAGATGCAGAGAAAGAGGAGCCCTCCTACACTGTTGGTGGGACTGTAAATTAGTACAGCCACTATGTAAAACTGCACAGAGATTACTCAAACTACAGATAGAACTGCTATACAATTGAGCAGCAATTCCACTGCTGGGTATATACCCAAAGTAATGGAAATCATCATGATACAGCCACTATGTAAAACTGCACAGAGATTACTCAAACTACAGATAGAACTGCTATACAATCGAGCAGCAATTCCACTGCTGGGTATATACCCAAAGTAATGGAAATCATCATGATGAAGGGATACCTGCATTTCCATGTTCATCACAGCTCTGTTTAGAATAGCCACGAGTTGGAACCAACCTAAATGTCTATGGAACACTACTCAGCCATAAAAAAGAATGAAATTCTGCCATATGCAGCAATATGGGCAAACATAGAGAAAATTATGTAAGTGAAATAAGTCAGGCACAGAAAGAGAAAAACTGCAAATCTTCACTCATAAGTGGGAGCTAAAAAAAAAGAAAAGAAAAGAAAAGAAAGATATAACAATCACAATAATATATTAAACTTCCAAAAGGGAGAGAACAGAACTTCAATCACCACAGGTGGGAAAGAAGGGGGGAGGATAGGGAGAAATTGGAAAGGTGCCACAAAAAATAATTACATTGCTTAATGATAAATACAGTAATTATTCTGATTTGAGAATCATGTATCGCACACAGGTATTGATATTTAATGCTGTACCCACAATCAATTATGTTATAATTAAATAAGAAAATAAGAAAATAAAATAAATAATTCAGATCACTGCTTATAACCCAAGCAATACTGTTGGGAAAAATGCCAAAATAATTTTCTCATTAGCCTGTTTTGTCCTTGAAGTAACATTTTGTCTTTGAAACAATATTTGCTTGTTACACTAGTCTGGCTTCTAATCACTACTTGCGTTTTTGGCTTCTGTAACCAAGCTTAGCTTGCTCATCTGCCTAGACTACATGAATTCCGAGAAATGAAACTTACTGCCATGCTGGCCTTATAGGTGTGTCATCTATAAAAACTTTGTGAAGCCTCAGCCTGGGGTCCAGATTTCCAAGCATATTGGCTTGTCTGGGCCCGCCAGTGTAATAAGTACCTGGATCTCCAACCTTCTGAGTGTCAGTCACTTCTTGTGGAGTCTGTTTCCACAACAATGTAATTGTTTTTCTCTGAAATGAGGTATATGCCATTTATCACATTCTGTTTGCCATTTTACTGATAAAATATTATAAATAGTCTTTTTCGTATTAGTCAAAGCATAGGTAGTCATGGCAATTTAGGGGTTGTACTTGTGTTAATGTGAGCTATATTGGAACACTGTATCAGAATTGTGTTTAGAATATCAAAGGTACAAAGACTACATTACAGAAAATTTAATCCTTTCTTTTAGTATAATAAGAACATCTCTATATCTTTCAATGACACAATGAAAATGGAGCTGATAACCTATGCTATGGTTTCTCTTTAGAGACAGTGTTATTGAGGTTAAAAAAAAGCTTTGAGGTCAACAAGATCTAGATGTAATTATTGTTTAGCTGTACACTTACATTATATGTGTAAATACTCCTCCTATGCCTTGTTTACTTCATTGGTAGAATTACCTATCACAGAGTTATTTTAAGTATTAAATAAATTGTGCTTAAGAAGGTCAACTGACCACTACATATTACCTGTTATTTTTCTATAGAAAATTCTCAATGGGCCACATTTAAAACCTTCCCAAATGGTCTGGAAGAAAGTTTGCTGTGCATGTTTAAGTGTTTTAGGAATTACTTTAACTCATGGTTGTGCATAAGGCAAGAAGATTTCTTTTTCCCTCTATATGTCATTTGGCAGTTCTGTGACTGACCAAAAAACCCTTGACCTTTCTCATTTCCTTATCTGGAAATTGAAGGGATAAATTAAAATTTTGTCAATTTTTTTCATAAAAGAAAAAAAATCAAAGTTATTGGAGTTATTTCAATTCTGATTAAATGCAAGATATTATGCCAGATTGGAAAAACATTGAATTAAGTAAAAAGTTGATTAAAAAAACAAAACAACATTTGAGTGATAAATTCAAATGCCTACAAAACATGTCAGATGAAAACTCTAGACATTTTCTAAGTGCAAATCTAGATGACTAGTGTCCTGGTTCTCTCCTGGTCTTGTAAAGGAGTTGAATATACTGGCTAGAAGGGTTGATCCAGGGGCCAGTGGACACTAACAATCAGAGGAGCAGGCATTTAATGTCTGTTGGGAAAGGCATAAATTTGAATAGTGGTAAGACCAAGTGAAATATCAAGACCAAAGGTCTCAAGTTATGTCAAAAAAAACCAGTAAATAAACTTGACTAAGACATGATTGAATTTAAAGCTAACAATGAAGCACTAAAGGAACTGAACAATTATGGTGAATATCAATAAATGTACATTATATGGACCCTGAAGGTTTATGGTGGATTAACTTGATTAAAAGCTAGTGTGGATAGCTGGAATTAAAGGATGAGGTTTGTTTAATTTTGTTCCCCAAAGTAATCATTTGATTTGTATAAGAGCAAAGATATTCTTATCTAAATTTATTTCACAAAGCACAATTAGTAAGTTGGTTAGTAAGAAAAAAAAAGATTAAAATATATTTCATTAAAACATCACATATGAAGTTAACTGACACCACACACACACACACACACACACACACACACACACACACACACGCACGCAGCTGCTGCTGTAAGCACATAATCTTTCTTAAAATAATGAAAAGCTCATTATAATGATGGGATCACTATGAACACTAATGAATATCACAGTCACTGTGGAAGATAGGCTTTATTCCCTTCTTTTTCTTTTTTATTATTCCTTCCAAATATATTGTATTCTCTAGTTTCCTTAAGTAGTAGAAGAGAATGTTTGCCCAATGGTCTATTACAACTTTTGATTAATAAATTCTTATGATTAAAAAGATCAATAAAACATTTGTTTTTATGATCAAAGTACACATCTTC
>NW_007726489.1:18959-22621 GCF_000696425.1 Galeopterus variegatus | reverse complement strand
AATTCTTATGATTAAAAAGATCAATAAAACATTTGTTTTTATGATCAAAGTACACATCTTCCTATACAATTTTTCTGACAGCTGAGTATCCAGCCTTTTACTTAAACATTGAAAATAAGAATTTGAGAGATTTTTTTAATGCAGCTTTTAAAACATGGCCCTAAGAACTGAAGTTCAGATTTTTTTTACTTCAGCTATACCTTGCAGAATTCATTTCCTTGGCCTGACCAATCAACCGTTTTATAGATATTATTTATTTCAAAATCTGTATTTGCTTTATTAATATAATCAGAAAATATAGGAGTTAAGTGTGTTGAAACAAAACTTCTAGTTTTTAAAAGACATTCTAAATGAACTTTAGTTGATTTAATTTACCTTCGTGCCTTGAATTTCCTATATTATTGTGAAGTAAATTAAATTATTTCTCATCATTACAAATCCATAAGAGGAAAGGGAAACAAACTTTTAAGGCAAACAGGTCAAACAATTGGAACAGGATGGAACATCAGATATAAGCTCCCCTCACCCTTTAAATGTTTATCTATCTTTTAGTAATGATACATGAGTCCTGATAACACACATTTTAGCACTTTCTCTTTTGGGGGACCTTAGCTGAGGAGCAAGACAGGTTTTATTGATTACCTTTCCAGATATGCATATGTAGACCTTCTCTAATATTTCTGTGAATATTTCACTCTCCTGTAACTAAAAAAATGTTGACATGGAAGCATATATTGAGTTGATTTTTATGATTGTTGCATTATCTACATTTGGTTCAGTAGTGCAATGTCACTTAAGAATTGAACTTTTTTTCTGTGACACATAATTTCACAATGCAGATGGTGCCATGTCATTTGGATCGGGTTCTTTCATCTTCCCATATTGTTCAGCATAGAAATGCCTTATGTAGAAGACGAGCTTAATAGTTTTTGAAAGACTGCTATTCATTGAAAAAAATCACTCTAAAGTGTAACAGATTTGTCTTCAGAAAATTATAAATCTGTTTACAGAGATAATTATGTCCATTTCTGTTTTTAAACTTTATTATAATTCACACATAAATTTGTCACACATATGATGACTACAAAGAGTAACATCATGGTTAACCTTTTAGGTCAACATTCCTTAAACATAATTTTAACATAATTTATATGATGCATTTGTTAATTATTATTACAAATAAGCTAGCATTTTACTTTTTACAGTTATGTGATGAAAGGAAAATGAGCAAATAATTTATATACTTTTTTGCTATGTTTTTATCAATTAGAGCAAAACCATGAATAAAAATCTATTTTTCAAAATCATCTTTTTAAATTTTTAGAAATAAGTGTTACTTTAAAAGAAAAATTTTGCTTGCAACTACCTTTTAGGTGGAAATATAGAGATAAAAGACACATTTCCTTTGCCCACTTTCTTTAAAACTATACATGTATTTATTATTATATATTTTTAAAGAATTACATTTGGTTTTGCCTGATTTTTACTGACAAATTAAATAGGGGTCCAGTCACACCATCCATTTCAGGAAAATTCCTCAGGGTAGTAATTTGAAAACAGTATTGAGTAGGAATTCACCAAAACTGACTCTGTGATTTGGTCCAACAAAAATCTTTAAAAATGTATAGAGATTATATAATCATTTAATTCCAACTTTTAATTTTTCAAATAATTTCAAAAGTGAGCTGTCAGATATAAGATAAAATTTTGTGGTAGATAAACATAGGTTGAAAGTTACAGATTAAAGAATTAACTATTTTTAATGAAAATAATACTAGATATACAGATTTTTAAAACTAGTAATTTCATTGTCCTCTATTTCTATCATAAGGAGTAAATATTTAGTCTTAAAGTAGAGATGAGGCAGAACTGATTGTTGCTATTTTTTTCAGGATGGAAGGAATAACAATTACGAGAGAGCCAGTAAATAGATCCAGTTCCAACTTAGCTATGCTGTCAGTAGTGGTGCCACTTCATATGTCATATGTTACGGCAGAACTGATTGTTGCTATTTTTTTCAGGATGGAAGGAATAACAATTACGAGAGAGCCAGCAAATAGATCCAGTTCCAACTTAGCTATGCTGTCAGTAGTGGTGCCACTTCATATGTCATATGTTACATCTTCTTTAAAGCTGTACAGTTGAGATTTAAAATAGGATGACACATGTAGCCACATGTCGATTTCATCTCCTTTTCACACTTGCATATCTTTAAGATAGCCAGTTTCCTTTTGAAAGACATTTAAGTTAGGAGAAATTCAGTAGTTCTATTTCCTCCTTTGTGCCCTCATTGTATATTTATATGTAAGAGAAACCATTAAACTTGGTTGCGCTTATAATTGACAGATCTAGTACATTCTTTTTTCTTTCCAGTACCTATCTACCACAATATCGGACACAAAGCAAACTCCCAATAAAGATTTGTGGATTAACAAGTAAACAAACTTTATTTAAAAAGTGTATGAGCAAGAGCATGTTAACTGTAATCACCACAAAAAAAAAAAAAAAGATAAATGTTCAGGTGATGGATATGCTATTTACCCTAAGTGTAATACACTTATAATATAAGCATGTATTGAAACAACACATGGTATCCCACAAATATGTACAACTAAAATTTTAAAATAGAAAAAGTTTATGAGTGATACTATGGAAGTCAGTATTAAATAGGACCAAATTTATTTCCCATGTATAAACTACAGCAAAGGCACATTATGAGTTACTCACTATAAAATATTTATTTTAAAATATAGCCAGAAACATAAATTCCAGGTCTCTATATCATTAAATTCTAGTATAACTTCCTGTTGACTTCTGACCTATATAAAATATGGAAAAGGAATTAAAGTAATAAATGCCTTCATTGTTAAACTGAAATTTTGAGAATGATTGTGATTGCTTAGCAATAAAAAGTGAACAATTAGAAATCAACCAAGTGCTCAAAAAATTACACCTACATGAAAAATTCGAAAGAAATTTTCTGCAAGGTGGCTGACTAGAGAGGTCTGGTACTAGTCTCCCACACAAAAAGAGACCAAAACAACAAACAAATATATTTGACCAGAACAACTGAGGAAATACACTGCAGAGCACCAGGATAGTGATGAGATGATTGGGAAGTGCTGAAGAAGGGCATGGAAAAAGAGAGAGTGAAGCAGAACATCCAGCCTCTGCCGTGCCACAAGGATGAGCTCAAATTAGGTAGGGAGAAGGTTTGCTACAGGCTCAACAGCTTATCGGATGGCCCTCTACAGAGCTGCTAGGACCTGCTGTGCCAGTATGTACCTGCTCTCAGACTGACAATGTACCTGGCATGGGCTTTGACTCTCTATGGTAGGCCTCTACAGAGCTGCTGGTCTTGGCTACACACGTGCATTCAGGCTTGTACCAGGCACAACAGCTGATCAGACAGCCACCTGCAGAGCTGCCTGGCCCTGCAGCACCAACGTACACATACTCCCAGACCAAGAGTTGATTGAGTAGCAGCTTTCCCTCCCCAAAGCTACCTCTAGAGAGCTTCTGGGTCCTGTGGCATCCATGCTGGCTTTCTTCATTTTCAACATTTGACCCAGTGGCTCTCTACAGAGCTTCCAGGACGTGTTGCACTAGTGTACACCTTCTCACCGACTGACAGTGGAATGGGCAGGGCTTTGACCCTGCAA
>NW_007726489.1:8330-18810 GCF_000696425.1 Galeopterus variegatus | reverse complement strand
CACCTTCTCACCGACTGACAGTGGAATGGGCAGGGCTTTGACCCTGCAAAGAAGGCCTCTCCAGAACAGGCCCACAGCCATAACAGACCTCCCTAGAGATACCCACCCCAACCAGAGACTGCTGGGGGCCCCATGGCCTAAACTGCAAAGGCACCCTCAGACAACTCCAAGACTCAATACAGTTGCAGAAGTCAAAAGAAGTCTGCACTATGGCACTCATCCAGGTCCAAACTTCAAATGCCCAACCCTACTGTCAACACAGAACACTTCTACAGAAAAGAGTCTCTCCCATTTTTGATGGACATTAAAGTTGGTTCCATATCTTGGCTATGGTGAACAGAGCTGCAATGAACATGGGAGTGCAGGTATCCCTTCAACATGATGATTTCCATTCCTTTGGTTATATACCCCAAATTGGAATTGCTGGATCCTATGGAAGATCTATTTGTAGTTGTTTGAGAAACCTCCATACTGTTTTCCATAGTGTTTGTACTAATTTACAGACCCATCAACAGTACAGGAGTGTTCCTTCTCTCCATACGCTCGCCAGCATTTGTTATTCACCATCATTTTGATTATAGCCAGTCTAACTGGGGTGAGGTGATATCTCAGTGTAGTTTGAATTTGCATTTCCCTGATGACTAGTGATGTTAAGCATTTGTTCACGTACCTGTTGGCCAGTTGTATGTCTTCCTTTGAAAAATGTCTATTCAGTTCCTTTGCCCATTTTTTAATTGGGTTATTTTGGTTTTTTAACTATGTAATTGTTTGTGTTCCTTGTATATTACGGATATTAATCTCTTATCAGATGCATAGTTAACAAAAATATTCTCCCCCACTGTAGGTTGTTGTTTCACTCTGTCGATTGTTTCCTTTGCTGTGCAGAAGATTTTTAGTTTGATAAAGTCCCATTTGTTTATTTTTTTCTTTTGGTGCTTGTGCTTTTGGGCTCATGTTCATGAAGGCTGTGCCCAGACCTAGTTCCTGATCATGTTCATAAAGTCTTTGCCCAGACCTAGTTGCTGAAGTGTTTCACCTATATTTTCCCTTAGTAATTTTACATAGTCTTATACTTAAGTCTTTACTCCATTTTGAATTGATTTTAGTATATGGTGAGACGTACTCTCTATTTTCATTCTTCTGTATATGGATATCCAATTTTCCCAGCACTGCTTATTGAAGAGGCAGTATTTTCCCCAATGTATGTTTTTGTTCCCTTTGTCTAATATGAGATGGCTGTAAGCCTGAGGAGTGATTTCTGGGTTCTCAATTCTACTCCATTGGTCTGAATGTCTATATTTATGCCAGTACCGTGCTGTTTTCGTTACAATAGATTTGTACTATAATTTGAAGTCAGATAGTGCTTTGCCTCCAGCTTTATTTTTTTTTTTTGCTCAGGATTGCTTTGGCTGTTCGGGGTCTTTCATTGTTCCATATGAAAGGTAAGATTGTTTTTTACATTTCTGTGAAGAATGTCATTGGCATTTTGATGGGGATTGCATTGAGTCTGTAGATTGCTTTGGATAGTATAGACATTTTCACAGTGTTAATACTTTCAGTCCAAGAGCATGGAATGTCTTTCCATCTTCTTATATGTTCCTTAATATCTTTCAATAGTTTTTTTAGTTCTCATTGCAGAGATCTTTCACTTCCTTGATTTAGTTGATTCCTAGGTTTTTATTTTATTTTATTTTATTTTGTGACTGTTGTAAATGGGCTTACTTTTTTGATTTCTTTTTCTGTTAGCTCATTATTGAAGAATATAAATGGAACTAATTTGGGTGCATTTATTTTGTATCACACAATGTTACTGAAAATATTAACCAGTGCTAATTTTCTGTTAGAGTCTCTAGGTTTTTCTATTTATAGTATCATGTCATCTGCAAATACGAACAGTTTGACTTCATCTTTTTGAATCTGCATGCCCTTATTTCTTTCTCTTGCCTGAAGGCTCTGGCTAGTATCTCCAGTACTATGTTAAACAGAAGTGGTGAGAGAGGGCATCCTTGTCTTGTTCCTGTTCTTAAGGGAAAAGCCTTCAGTTTTTCCCCATTCAGAATGATACTGGTGGTGGGCTTGTCATAAATGGCTTTTATTATGTTCAGATACTTTCCTTCTATATCTAATCTGTTGAGAGTCTTTATCATGAAGTGATGTCGAATTTGTCAAATGCTTTTCAGTATCTATTGAGATAATCATATGGTTTTTGTCCTTGAGTTTATTGACATGATGTATCACATTTATTGACTTTCATATGTTGAACTACCCTTGTATCACTGGGATGAATCCCACTTGATCATGGTGTATAATTTTTTTGATGTGTTGCTGTATTCTGATTGCTAATATTTTGTTGAGGATTTTTGCATGTATGTTCATCAAGGATATTGGCCTGTAATTTTCTTTTTTTTTGTTTGTTTTGTCTTTATCTGGTTTTGGTATCAGTGTTATGTTGGCTTCATAGTATGGCTTCTGTTTCAATTTTTTGGAATAGTTTGAGGAGAATTGGTATTAACTCTTCCTTAAAGGTTTGGTAGAATTCAGCTGTAAAGCCATCTGGAGCTGGGCTTTTCTTTTTTGGAAGATTGCTTGCTGATTACCACTTCAATCTCATTGCTTGCTATTGGTCTGTTCAGATATTCTGTCTCTTTTCTGATCAGTCTGGGTAGTTTGTTTGTGTCCAGAAACTTATCTATATCTTCCAGGTTTTCATATTTGTTATCATACTGTTGTTTACAATAGTCTAAAATGATTCTTCATATGTCTGTGGTATCGGTTGTAATGTCTTCCTTTTCATTTCTGATTTTTGTTATTTGGGTCTTTTCCTTTTATTGTTAACCTAGCTAATGGTTTGTCTATTTTATTTATCTTCTTGAAAAACCAACTTTTTTTTCATTGATCTTTTCTATCATTTTTTGGGTCTCTATTTTATTTAATTCTGCTCTGATCTTAATTATTTCTTTCCGTCTACTATCTTTAGGTTTGGATTGTTGTTGTTTTTTCAAGTTCTTTCAGGCATAGTGAAAGGTGGTTTATTTGAAGTCTTTCCATTCTTTTGATATAAGCATTTATTGCAATAAATTTGCTTCTTAGTACTACTTTTGCAGTATCCCACAGGTTTTGGTATGACGTATGTTTATTTTCATTAGTTTCAAGAAATGTTTTGATATCCTGTTTAATTTCTTCTTGGACCCATAGGTCATTCAGGACTCTATTGTTTATTTTCCATGTATTTGTGTAGTTTACAGGATTTTGCTTGTTATTGATTTCCAGTTTGGGTCCATTGTGGTCTGAAAAGATACTTGGAAAGACTTTAATATTTTAAAATTTTCTGAGACTAGATTTGTGACATAATATGTGGTCCATCCTGGAGAATGTTCCATGTGCTGATGAGAAGAAAGTATACTGAATAGTTGTTGGGTGAAATGTTCTGTATGTATCTGCCAGGTCCAGTAAGTCTAAAATGTAGTTTAAAACCTCTGTCTCTTTGTTGATTTGTTGCCTGGAAGATCTTTCCCTTACTGAAAGAGGGGTGTTCAGGTCACCCACTATTAACATATTAGGGCCTATTTCTTTCTTTAGGTCTAAGAGTGTTTGCTTTATATATCTGGGTGCTCCAGTACTGGTTGCATACATGTTTATCATTGTTGCATCTTCTAGCTGGATAGACTCTTTTATCATTATATAGCGGCCTTCTTTGTCTCTTTTTATGATTTTAGGTTTAAAGCCTATTTTATCAGATATGAGAATAGCTACTCCTGCTTGTTTTGGGTTTCCATTTGCATGGTTTATCTTTTTCCATCCCTTCACTTTTAGTCTATGAGTGTCTCTATATGTGAGATGGGTCTTTTGAAGACAGCATACACTCGAATCTAGCTTTTCAATCCAATCAGTCAACTGCACTTTTTGAATGGGGAGTTTAATCCTTTCACATTTAGGATAGTTATTGACAGGTATTGTTTAATTCCTGTCATTCAATTGCTATTTTTTTTTTTTTTTGTCTTTTTTCGTGACTGGCAACGGATCGCAACCCTCAGTGTCGCGCCCGTACCAGACCGGGACCGGCAACGGGATCGCAACCCTTGATGTTGCGCCCGCACCTTGCTCAGCCAGTGAGCGGCCGGTCTGTATGTGGGATCCGAACCCTCAGCGGGAGCGCCGCCGCGCTCTCAAGCGGCGCACTGTAGCAGTGCGCCACCGGGCTGGCCCCATTCAATTGCTTTTTGTTTAGATGTTTTAAATATCTTTTTATCATTACTTCCCCTTTTATTTCTCTTCTTCAATGTTAGTTAGAAATTTGTGGTGGCATGATTTAGCTTCTTTCTCTTTCTCACTGACATTTTTGTATTAAGAGCAGGTTTTGCTCTTTCTTGTGTATCCACAATAGTGATCATCATTATTCAGATTCCAGATGCAGAACTCCTTTGAGAATTTTTTGCAGAGCTAGTTGTGTGGTCATGAACTCCCTCAATTTTTCTGTGTCTGGGAAATAAACTATTTCTCCCACACTTTTGAAGGAGTGCCTTGCCAGGTAAAGAATTCTTGGCTGGCAATTTTTTTTTTTTTTTTTTTTTTTTTGTTTTGAATATTTCATTCCACTTTCTTCTGGCCTGTTGGGTTTCAGTCGAGAAGTCTGCTGTTAGTCTGATATGGGTTCCCTTATAGTTGACTTGACACTTTTCTCTTGCTGCTTTCAGAATTCTCCCTTTGCATTTGAGCTTTGCAAATTGAACTGTAATGTGTCTTGGAGAGGATCTTTTTGGATTGAATCTGTTTGGGGACCTTTGAACTTCCTGTATCTCTCCCTACACCTGGGAAGTTTTCTGTTACTATTTCGTTGAACAGGTTTTTAATACCTTTTCTTGTCTCCTCCCCTTCTGGAATACCCACAATTTGATTCTTAATAGCACTTGTGGTTGTCTGCTATCTCTCAGATTGTCTTCATTATTTTAAATTCTCTTTTCCTTTTTTTGTCTGCCAGGGTTATTTCAAAAAGACCACCTTTGAGATCTGAAATTCTTTCTTATGCTTGCTCTAACCTGCTGCTCAAGCTCTCTGTTGTTGTTGTTTTTCTATTTCCTTGAGTGAATCTTTCATTTCAAGGAGTTCTGCAGCTCTCTTTTTTAAGGTATTAATATCTTTGTAAATTTTCTCCTTATTCTGGATATTTTTTCTTGTTTCCTTGTGTACTCTAATTGAGTCTTCTTTTATTTCTTTGAGCTTTCTTACAATCATTGCTCAGAATTCCTTTACAGACAGTTCAAAGATTCCCTTTTCTATGAGGTCTGGAATTTGAGCATTACTGTATTCCTTTGATGGTGTCACATCTTCTTGTTTGTTTGTAGTTCTAGTATTATTTTGTTGATGTTTAGTCATTCTTCTGTTACTCTGGGTTTGGCTATGAGGATAAAAATTTCCTCCTCTATATGCAGGATTTACTGGTAAGCCTTCTTATATCAATGTAGTCATGTGAGTGGCAGGTTGCCTGTAGAGTGGCCCTGGCTGCTACTGTGGTGGTGAACTGTCCTTGCGGCGACAGAAGGTGTGGCAGTGTCTATATTACAACAGGTGTCTTAGTGTTCCAGCTTTCTGTGGCCACAGACTGAGCCCCTGGTGCTGTGTTGGTCTCAGCTCACCTCGGTGCCTACTGGGCTGTGTGCACTTCCCTTCCCCCTGGGGCCTTAGACTGGGTCCTGGTGCCACAGGGTCTTGGCTTACTTCAGTGGCTGCTGGGCTGTGTGTGCATCCCTTCCCTCCAGGGCCTTAGATTGAGCCCCAGTGCCACATGGGTTTCAGCCCACCTTGGAGGCTGCTGGCTGTGGTTGCATCCCTCCTGGGCCTTAGACTGAGCCCCAGTGCTGCACGGGTCTCAGCTCACCTTGGTGGCTGCTAGGCTGTGTGCACTTCCCTTCCCCCCAGGTCCTTAGACTCGCTAAGTATCCTGATTTGGTCATCACACATTGTACACAGGTAATGATACTCAACTCTACACCATGAATATGTATAATCAATTATTATTCCATTTAAAAGTTGAGAAAAATAAGGATTAAGTATTTAAGTATCATCGAAATTTTGAATCTAACCCACAAAAACATTGAAATAACTACACATTTTTTGATATATTTAGAAAGAAGAGAAGTTAGGTACTGTGTAAACAAAACTATTTTATACAGGAACACTAATAGAAAATATTTAATACTGACAATTCAAGAAAAATCACTCCCAAAGACATTATTTCAACTGATTAAATGTAGTAATTGATTGTATGAATTGAGACTGGAGGTCAGGAGGCACAAAGGAAGAAACTATTGCTTTTTATCATAAGCTCTTTTGCATTATTTTATTTTTACCATGCAAATATATTACTGAAAATAAAAGCCAAAAAAGCATGCTTTTTTTGCAAATAAAAATAGACAAATAGACTAAGTATAGTTTCAGACAGATATAAGATAGATTTGTGTGATTTTTTTAAATCTCAAGAAAAGTTTTTGATGTTGACAAACATCCACATCAATAATTTTTCTATCAGTTAAGCAATTCAGTTTTACCCTTAAGAAATTTCTATTGAAAATTCCAAACACCCTTAATCACATATCTTATGCGGAATGCACTTTTAAATGCATGTAAGTTAGTCATTATTATTTATATTAAAGTGTTTTAAAATGTTGGCAATAGGTTATCTGAGTTACATACATCATTCTGCTCACATTCAGATAAGAACTTGGCTGGTTCTTATCAATAATCTCTTGAAGAGGACTTAATACCCTGTTTTAGATGAAGTTACTTGACTCAATTAGTAATGGTACACAACTCCCATATAATGCTATTGCTTTCCCACCATTGTTTCCCCAATTTTAGGCTTACATACTAAAGTCTAATAGAAACTCAATGTGAGAATTATAAAGCAGTGCGATATTTTTAATGAAACATTAGAAGTCCTCTTTAAATCTAGGACTTCAAAGACCAATTTCATAAATTTATTTCTTTTGAAATGTACAGAGTAATCTTCTGAGGAATAGTTAGAGGTAGTTTACATTACTCTGTTTAGGAAGCTCTTTGCAGGATATCACTGTAACCATAAAGGGACAAAAGCTTAAATTTTTATCATTGTATAAGTCTTTGTAAATTAAGTCATGTTTGAATAGAGACCCACTGAGAAAAGAATAAGTGGGGAAACACTTCTATTACTTTTTTGAAATACAGTGTGGTGCTGAATTCAAATATTGCTCACTGGCTTCATGGGGAAATTAATTGTCTGCATCATTTGAAGAGGCTGGTGACTTAAAAAGTATTTTGGGGGACTGAGTTTGGAGAAACAGTAATTGGATTAGAAACAAAATGAGAAGCTGAATAGGGAAATTGGAAGTATTACTAAGGGAATTGATGAATGCCCTGAAGCTGTATCTCCTGAGGTAAAAGGGAATACCAGCAGAGGAGGAAACGTGCACTACTGAGTTTTCCCATTCCTAATCTCAGTTTCAATTTTGTGATACTTAAGTATTCTGAACATTATGGACAACCCATTCCTATGCACCAATTCTGTTCTAATAGAGTGCTAATAGTATTCACTCATAAAGGTAAAATAATTTTGGTATGTATAAATTCCAAACCTAGAAAACAGATATTTTAAAGGAGATTCACATCAGACTTCCTATGTATAATGAGTTCAGTTCTACAGTTCATTTAAGTTAGCATTAAAACCAGGACAAGAACCTTCAGGTTCCACAATATAAGACTTATGCATGATAAGACACAGCTTTTCTTTGTCTTTGATTTTCCTTAAAGCCCTTTTATTTTTTAATTTTAATTTTTTTTCATTACGTTTATGGGATACAATTTGTTGTGTCAATATATGCATATATTGTATAATGATCTAATCAGAATAGTTAGCATATCTATCACCTAAGCATTTATCTTTTCTTTGTAGGTGAAACATTCAATGGGATGTGAGGGTGATGTGGCTGTGACATGTCACCCCATTGATTGCCAGGGTTGATTCTGATTATCTGGCTGGCAAGGCTGTTGTCCTTAAAGCTCTTTCAGTACCCATTAAAGAATAAGTAATACATATGTAATAAGTATGTGTGAAGAACAGCAGCTAGATCTATAAGAAGCAAATGCAAAAGGTGACTGAATTAAAAAGTATTAAAGATTAAAAGAATGATAAATAAGAATTACACAGTAGGTGAAAACCAGAGAGGTGAAAAAGTTTGTAATGTTGGAAAAGCTTGTCATCTTGGAGCCTGCAATTTTAAACATTATCTCCAAACTCGTTTCAGTTCTAAATCCATAAGTCTGGGATAAAATTCTATTTGCTTGAAGTTCATACTCTAGGTGACAAGATGAAATCTTGTGTACAACTAGGTTAGATATAGCAAGAATCCTCTCTAGTAAATCTATATAACAAAAAGAAAAAAAGATGAAAGAATAACCAAAAGCCTGTTTTATAAATCCTCACCAACTCACTAACAAAAGCTGAAACCTAATGTAATCTGACACTACAACAAAATTGAATTTTTATTTAGAGCAAGCAAAAGCACCTTCTGAGAGGTTTGATGGAAGATTCTGTGTTCTGAATATATCAGCTTTTATCTAAACTTTACTGATCAGTGAGTTATATTGGGAATTGTACCACTACTCTCTTAATATTGGGTGAATTTGAAAAATATTATGTCCACGTTTAATCCTTTTTTTCATGGGAATTAATGAAAAAGACTCATTTCTACCACTCTTACTCAAAAGATTTATCCTCTGAAATCAGATAAATCAGTTTTTTTTTTCTATGCTAGAGACTCAAACTGTCTTATAGAGTGCATCCCCACAGGACCTTTTGACCATGTAGTTTGAAATTAATAGACCAATGAGCTTATATTTATCCCAAAACAATTCAGTGATAAATTATTCTATGAAAAAATTTTCACAGACACATCAAAAGAAGAACACTGTTTTGTGGGAATTATAAAGTAAGGAGAAATATTCAGATTAAATGATTAAATGTAGTAATTGATTGTATGAATTGAGACTGGAGGTCGGGAGGCACAGAGGAAGAAACTATTGCTTTTTATCATAAGCTCTTTTGCATTATTTTATTTTTACCATGCAAATATATTACTGAAAATAAAAGGAGGGAATTATATGTATACGTCTTTAAACTTAAAGAATGCATGAAAGAATAAATAGCCAGTGATCTAAGCAATGGAATTTTTATTGAGTCCATTTAACAAATGTTTCTTGACCATCTTTCATGAGAAAGGCACTGTACTGAACATATCGGGAATACAAACATTAATTAAAGCTAATCCTTGAATACAAGACTTAGGAAGATGTGACAGTTCAACTTGGTGAGGCTGTGCTGCCCAATTGATTGGTTGAACACTAGTCTAGATGTTGTTGTGAAGGTGCTTATGGAGGTGATTAACACTTACACCAGTTAACTATAGGTAAAAAAGACCACCCTCCATAATGTGTGTGGGCCTCATACAATCAGTTGAAAGCCTAAAGAGCAAAGAACTAAGGTTTCCCAAAAAAGAAAGAATCCTGCCTCAAGACTTCAGCATAAAAGTCCTACTTAAGTTTTCAGTCTGCTCTACAAATTTAAGACTCAACATTACAACACCAATTCCTTTTTGAGTTTCCAACTGAATTAAACTACGGATTTTGAACTCAAGATGGCAACATCAACTTATTTGAATTTCTTGTTGCCCTAAGATTTTGGACTTAACACCCTACCCACAAATGTGTGAACCAATTACTTAAAATAAATCTTTCAAGTTGATATAGAGATACAAATAGAAATACTATTGATTTTGTATCCTAGAGAAATATTTTCTTTCTGCATAATACTCAACAACTTTCTCATGAAATTATTTTATAATTAGAGATTTATATCTAGTAAAATGTAGCACCAAATAGCTTCTATACTCTGAATTGCCATTTCTCTTGTGGTTAAACATAGAAAACAAAGTAACCTCGTGTAAAAATGGTTATTTAGTTCAACATTTATTCTCAAAGCATAACATAATCATCGTGCTGCTTATTCTATTGCTGTATACTTGTGTATACATGAAGTGCTTGTGTATACTTATTCTAATTATTTAAGCTCTTCTTACATTAAGGAATGAAAAAAATAACAGAGCATTATAAAATAAGAGTTTATCTACCCTAGCCTTTATTTCATATATGTGGCATATAGTTATTACATAAGACAAATGACTCTTTTGGCATAAGCAATTGCCTATATATTCAGTATTTTAAAACTATAAGTGAGAATTAGTTTTAGTAACTCATGCTTCTTTATATTATTTTTGATGCTTCAAAAATATATTGGTGTGTGTGTATATATATATATATATATACATATGTAAATTGAAATGTATTTTAATTTAATATCTGCTGCATTAAAATGTCACAAATTAAATTACAAAACAATATTTGATAGTTACTTGCTTCTTAAAAATGCAAACCTGTTTTTTCTTACTCTTTT
>NW_007726489.1:0-7485 GCF_000696425.1 Galeopterus variegatus | reverse complement strand
ATCCATCCAATCACTCTTTCAAATCTGAGAGTCTATTTCCTTGCTTTTTAAAATATGAATTACACATCAGCATTTTTACAAAGCATAAACTGTTTTCCAGGTTACAAGTTATTAAAGAAATACAAATATCATTATGAAAGTTTTAGGGTTTTTTTAATTGTTTTCAGTGGGCATATAACTCCTTAGTGTTTATGAAATAATAATACCAATGAAACACTGTGTATGGGTATATTAGTTAAAATAATAAAGTAAATACCTATGTGTTGGTCACTCTGCTTATGAAATAAAACTTTTACCTTTGGAGCTCTCTCCTCCTCACCCACAGAGGTAATATGTTTTCGTTTATTTTTTTGCAATACATATTTTGTTCTTCAACAGTTTTATTTAGATTTTAGCAGCAGAATTTATGATTTGAACATATGATTCAAATGTCTGTATTTTTAAATTTGCTGCTATAATATTGTACATATATAAATTTAGTAAGAATACACTCGGCACAGAGCCATATATTACCTGATGGTGGAGATGTTGGTATTTGAGGACACAGGCAAATTTTTATCTGGGGCATTTATTAGCTTTATGCATAAAGAAAATAATAATATATTTGTGTATATTTATTCTGATTACTAAGTTTCTAGATCCTACAGTTTTGGGGGGACTGGTGAGAGATTATGACAAACAGAGATAAACTCCATTTTCTGCATTCAGGATAATCAGAGGCAAATTATAGCTATAACACTTATTTTTTGACCATGGTAATGTGCTGTACCCCCACTCCCTCCCACACCCTAACCTCATTGAACCTTAAATCCCCACTGTAACTATTGAGGGTGGGAAATCCTACTATGGTCATTGAAAGGTGGAGCCTTGGAGAGGTGATTAGAGTGTAGGACCATGCAGTAGTGAATGGATTAATAATGGTGGTCAGGGGCGTGGTTCTGAGGGCTTTAAAAGGAGAGCGAATGAGGAGGTTGTTCTCTCTCTCTGCTCCACCATTTTCACCATGTGTTACTCTGCCATCACTGTTGCCACCACCAAGGCTCTCACCAGATGTGTCCCCTGGACTTTGGACTTCCCATCCTCAGAAACTGTAAGCAATAAATTTCATTTTCATTATAAATCACCTAATTCCATGTATTATGTTATAAGTCAAAGAAACAAATTAGTCTGTGTGATAACTTTCCCATATTGAATTTGGGGACAATAATAACACTTATGCCATGTACCTGTTGTAAAAATTAAATGAGACAGAGAAGGTAAGACATTTAGCAGAGTGACTGGCACACAGTAAGATTTCAAGAAACAGTAACTGTCATAATTTTCGTAGCTGACATTGCCTTTGGAGCACTACTGGAAGAAAGTAACGGTGGAATGGTATATAGCCAGAATTTTATTATTGTCCTCACTTTCCCCTAAACCTATACTGAGATATACTGCTAAATTAACATTTTCTCTGATATCAAATTTTAAGTTTCCCAGGATTCATGAGCCTGATAAAAAATCAACCTGATTTTCTGGCAGAGTATTCTCAAACTTGATCCTTCCAGGGTGTCTGCCATGTTAAAACTATTTTTATAATAATAAGATGTATTCACATTTTCTCTTGCATTCTCTTACAAATATAGACTGTAGTTTTCAACAGGCTCTGTGAAATATGATGTCATATGTGATATCCCATCAATTCAATGCAGAAGCAAATATAAGAATCCAGCATCTTCTATTAAGGCAGGCATTAAAAGTATCTACAAAATGTAAAACAATGAGTCTCCTAATTTTTTTGGAAAATGTAGCTTTTAAAAAATAATGTACTATTTATGGCTACGTGTAATGAGCTTTTATGACTATTTTTTAACAAGTTAGTAAATTCACATGTTTTAATTTTTTGTTTTAATTTATAATATTTAAATATTGGTAGATAGAAATAGCCCACACAAACAAAAGCTCCTTGAGTTCTCAATGATATTTAAGAGTGTAAAAGGGGTCCTGAGTCTCAAAAATTGGATAATCATGTAGGTTTCAATTACACTTCTCTCTTCATTAATGCATTGTGTTGCAGTATATTGCAAACATTCTTGACTTCAGTGAACACTTAGGACACTCTAGTCACAGTAAAGATTGGGAACATGTGCAAACTGTTATTTCGTTTTTCATCCCCTGGTGAAGACAGACACATGTGCTTTGTCTTTTCCAGGTCGATTGTTAATCTAATGGCGGATGTAGCTCTGGAAAGTGATCCATAATTTATTTGTTCCTTGTGAGCTTTCTTTTGCTTTGTTTTTCTTTCTATACAGAGGGAGGAGATAAGCAAAAATTACTTGCAGTCTCCTAAGAGAGAAGTATTTCCCAAGGGATTTTCTAATCAATACTGCACCTTTAAATACATAAAATGGACTAAGAAAAAAAAAATGGATGTAATGCGCATTTCTATCTCAATCCTTTGGGGAGGGGAAGCTGCTCAAGAACAATAGTGTACCATATTAATATAACTATATTATTTATTGTATATAAAATATTTATTATATAATTAACATCAACAATTAAATATGTTTAATTTCTGATTATTGGATGAATATTTAAGTCAACCACAGAAGAGAGTTTGTGGTGATGTTTTTATTCTTCTGACTTAAACTGTCATTACTTTAGCTTTTATATTATTATCAATGGCAAGTTACAATTCTATGATGTAGTAACATGGTAATCAACTCAAGGTGCTTAAATAAGTTTTGGTGCTATACAATATCCTTCACTGGTTGATATTATCTTTTCTCTTTCCAGTGATCCTGAACATATGTTTTTGAAGTATAAAAGAAATCCCTTTTTTAGCTAAAGAATAATATGGGTAGGAATAGATAGTCTGCATTGCATTTCTCACCTTGAATAACTCAGCAGAGCTAGATTGGTTCATGAATGTTCCCATTCTTTGGATCTAAAAACATCTTCACACACAGAGCAAAATTATAACATTGCACCTCAGTTAGGTCTTTATATTACATTCAATTAAAATAAGATGTGCTTTTTCTTTCATTCTTACCAGAAAGTTTTTTGGGGACTGATTATGTCAAGCTCTTTTTTAGGCACTATTAATCCAGGAAATGGGTACTATCTGACTACTATGTGTATGATCAGAATGATATTATCTAAACTAGCCCTTTTGAGGAAGTATGTAAACTCTCAAACTTTCAGAGATATACCAGAAAAACTGAATGCAAATCTGCATAATCAATTACACACTTAATATTAACAGGACAAAGGTTGTAACATAACAGAATATTTGTTTTCTTTATAATTAATATTGGCTGGAATTACATATATAACTCTCTATATGCCTGAACACATGTGTGTATGTGAGTGTAAGTATATAAATATACTCTTATACATATGCATACGCATATGGACATATACAGATACAAGAGTACTTCAAAAAGTTAGTGGAAAAATAGAATTGAAAAGTGTGTATGTGAGTGTAAGTATATAAATATACTCTTATACATATGTATACACATATGGACATATACAGATACAAGAGTACTTCAAAAAGTTAGTGGAAAAATAGAATTGAAAAATAACACAGACCTTTCCATGAGTTTTTAAAAATAATCTCATATAGTTTCATATGGATAACTCGTCAGATCACTTTTTTTTATTAAAAATTTTCTGTGTGTGTGAGATGATTTTAAACGTTTAGGTTAACATAAGCTTTTTACCAGACAGGCTAGTGAACTGGTCAATACAAATACTGACAGTTTGGTCACGATCTAATTGACATCAATACGAGCCATTAGAAGGCACGGTCTTCCCCTTCTTACACTTAAAAGGCATATCTTCTGAAAATTCTTCTTTTTCTTTTAAATATTTGTTCAGTATTACTGTGAGGAAATAGTCTGGTCTTGAGAAGGTCAAGAAGCTCACTTTTAACCATGTATTGTTCTGTATTTCCCAACCTCCCTTGCGGTGTTCATTAGTTGTGGCTGATGAAATGCAAATAATTTCAGGCTGAAGGAGTTAATTTCAGCCTGCTTCCTACATCCCTTTTCCCCACTTTGGTGACATTGGAAACCTCATATGACAGATCATAAAGCTAATCACATTATGTTGTAATATATAAACTTTGTTGTATGATTTCACTGTGATTGTTATTTGCATCTTTTGTTGGTTGATGTTAATTAGCCTGACTATAATATACTGATTTATTTTTAATGTTTCTATAACATATTTTTCTGTGAATAGATTCATAAATATTTACAAAGAATAAAAGAGGCAGTCTTCATAAATATGGATTTTTTTTTTGCTTTCAAATCATTCAAATGTCATAGGAAGCCAGTATTTCCCAAAGTGTGTTATATTTGATATCGATCTAATAGTATTCATCAAAATAATTCTATGTTCTAATGAATTTAGAAAATGCCATATTATATACTGACCCATCACATATCTCTCCTTGGAGATTGATATTAGCATATGTAAAGTTCAGATAAGTTCTTCAGTGGATAAAATGGTTTAAATTTCTTTATTTCAGTACCTATGTGATCTAAAACACTTATTATTAATTTAGACCTAAAACACACCCGAAAAGTTGTCCACTAAATAGACATTAGGAAATATTTTATTAGCTTATATTTGATTACAAGACCATAAAAATATTGTAGAAGAAAACCAATCATACTGAATATTTTAATGAGTATTTTAAAATTACTTGTCAATAAGGATAGTTTAGGCTTTAACTTAGTATATTAAAAGTTTCTTTAGGGCAGATATTGAAAATTATTTACCTTTGAATTTCCAACGTTTTCAAAGTGTTTTACTTTTAATAGGCTCTTTAAATTATTTGTCAACAAATGAGTGAGATATTTCCTCTCTTAACTTTGTCTTTCCACACTCCTTTAAACTATAATGGAGAGTAGAAAAGAACTGAAAATGGAACACAGAGTAGAGGACACTGTGTCCTCTACTAGATTCAGAGACATTCAGATTAAAAACTCCTGGCTAAGCTAGATTCTCATGCTCATGTTTTTTTTAAATTATATAATTATTAGAATAAACTAATATAGTTTTAACATTTACAGATAAGTAAAATGACATTGAGAGGTATTATCATTTTCAATGCTCCTTCTATTATTGACCTTAACATTCCTGAAATCCTATAATTGGTTTTCTCTGAGATAAATTTCTATTGGCTATAGTAAGGAGGCAAACATATAAACATAAAACACTGATAAAATGGAAATAAAATTGAATTTCAGAAGTATGTAGCTCATATTTATTATTATTCTAATTTTTAAAAATGGAGATAGAAATTTCTTTGGAAGCTTTAGTTAGCTAGTATTTTAATTAATTTTTTATAAAATAATTATTCACACTGTTGGGATTCAGTGATTCTTTAAGCTAATCTATAATCCCTGGTCACCATTTTTACTATTAGTACATGCAATCATTTTTAATTGTAAAGCCTTGACAATAATTGTGGCATTAATCATATAAAAAATAATTTACAGGTATCTATAAATCTAAATCAAACATGTTTTCTTCTTGAATCTATTTTTTAAATCTTGTTTGTACTGAGAAAAAAAACAAAGTACTACAATGATAATTGTACATAAAATAAAAGATTTTAAAAATTCACCCCCAATGGCTGGTCGGTTAGCTCAGTTGGTTAGAGCATGCTCCTGATAACAACAAAGTACAAGTTTCAATCCCTGAACCGGCTAGCCACCAAAAACCAAAAAAAAACCCACAAAAATTTACCCCCAAACCCTTTTTGTGTATGTCTTTAAATTACCTGCAAAATATACTATATAGCTATTTTTCTGCAGCATATATTCCACATCAAACAAAATCAAGAATAATAACATCATTGATTGATTAAAAATAATTATTGAGAGTATGCTTTTCAAAAAACAGAAGAAATTTTTAAAAAGATAAAAATCGTTTCATATAATGAATCTAAGCATAATTTTAATTAATCTGAAGGCCTCCTGTACTTTTGAGGGTGGCATGAAGAATATTATCGTATTGTTATTATGCATTAAAGATTATTAGAAACTAGTAAAGTTCATGGTCATTATCCAAGTTAAATATAAGGAAGCATTCTTTCTATGTAATTTAAGTTGATTTACATATCACAGATTTACAAGGAGAGTGCCAACTGTATTTCAAGCATTGTATTAAAAGCATCTGGCTCAGTGAGTTAAAACAATCCATACAATTTTTTCCAGCAATTAACCATCAGAGCCAGATCTGTGGTATTTGATCTCTGACTTGACTCATTAGGTGTTGTTCCTTCCATAACAATGATAAAATGAAATCAATCTTTAAATGCCCAAAGAAATATTTGCTTGACTTCAAGAGGGAGACAGTATAGAGAAATGCTATTTAATAGATTTGTCTATGCTAGTTTTAATGATCATTGAATCATGTACATTCAAATGTGAAATATCTAATTGGAGCAAAAGGAGAGAGTATATTTACAACAGAAACTCTTTAATAAAAGCAGATTTTTAAAGGAGCTTAAACAAAAGATTTAAGAAGCAACAAACACCAAGGGAGAAATGAATAGGTGGAATGCCTCATGCTTGATAACAGAATTGAGATGGCTAAATTCCAGAATTACTTGGGGCTCATGAGACTGGATCTCACAGGGCACAGCAATTCTGGTTCCTACAGGAAGCTGTAAAAGAAGTTTGTCTAGAATGGACTGTGAAAGCAATTTTAGCTACTGGTTATCAGGACTGTAATAATGGCTCACAGACATTTTTCTCCTAAGAATTTAATTAAAGCACATTTGATGGACTATTTCAGTGCCTAGTCAAACACGTTATTCCCAGCCTTTGTGACAAAATGAAGAAAAACAATAATAATTGCAAAAATGAATGACAGTGTATATCATTATTGCATGCTGGCTATATTTAAGGAATCCGTAACAACTCGGCTTAGTATTAACAACTATACTTAACTTTGAGATAAGAAGATTGTAGCATAAAGAGGCTGTTACTTGTCCTATGTTCCATAGTGGTGGAGACTATATTAGTATCCAGGGTTTTCAAGTTTGTAAACCATTATCTTATATAATTTATTTTATTCCCTTGCTAAGGCATTGTTTTTTATAATTATTCTTACTTAGATTTAATCAGGGTTTATTATGTAAATTATATTTAAATGAGATTGCTTGTATTTCTTAGACCTAATTCTATGCTCTTAAAAGCATTTCAATATATCGTAATGAGACTTTTTGGCTATATATATCAATAATGAATCAAGCTGATAATAAGCGAAAAGTATTTTTAATAGTAGTAGGTTTACATAAGAATATTGAAATATAATTAAATAAAAATATTGAATATAAAAAGAATAGGGTAATTATTGAGACTAATGATTATCAACAAATCTAATAAAAATCAATCAAGATAGTCACAACAATATTTTAAAAAATGAATTTAGTACCTTCTTCTCTCCACAATATGTTAGCTACTGCAGCATGTTAAAAAAAAA
>NW_007726488.1:702573-703113 GCF_000696425.1 Galeopterus variegatus | reverse complement strand
GGAAGGATGCAGATGACAGCAGTCAAGTGCAAATACCCTGAGGCAGGTGAATTTGGAACCTCTGGAAACGGCAGGTCCTTAAAATGAGTTGATTTTAAATTAGTCTGGGTGATGGGTCACATGAGGCTGTGGGGTTGCTTAGCAGAGGCCAGATACTCAAAAAGGTGTGTCCTGTACTAATGCCTCGTATGGAGAACTGCTTTTAGTAGTTACTTTGGTGTCATGGATTAACCAGAAAGAATCCATCTCCTAGGACAGGAATGGAAGGTGTCCTGTATCCTTCCCCAGTGTCCTTTTCCCAGTGTAGGGTACGGACGATGTGTTTTATGCACATCAGCTCCAGGGAGTTTCTGAGAATTAAGGGTGATAGCACCTGACACAGGTGTGCTCAGAAGGCACTCTGCTGGCAGTGTTCACTCTGGTCTGTGAGACTGATCACACTCCATTAAAAGGGCATTTTATTAGGTTGTCTTGAGTGCAATTTGGCCAAATCTTAAGGGCTAGGTTTTTAATGGAAGTGACATAAATGAAAGGAGGGGT
>NW_007726488.1:675909-697404 GCF_000696425.1 Galeopterus variegatus | reverse complement strand
CAGTACCATATGAATTTGAGGATCAGCTTCTGTATTTCTGAGATAAATTGCTATTGTAATTTTAATAGTGATTTACACTGAATCTGTAGATCACTTTGAGGAATATTTCCATCTTAACCATGTTAAGTCATTCCGGGCAGAAACCTGAGATGTCTTTCAATTTATTTAGGTATTTTTTCTTTCTTTTTTTCCAGTTAGGTTTTATATTTTTCAGTATACATTTTTTTTTTTTTTTTTATTTTTCCACTTTGGATAAATATTTTCCTAGTTCTTTCTTTCTTTTTTGGATGCTATTAGAAATGTAATTATTCCCTTAATTTTCTTTTTGTCTTGTTCTTTTTTGGTGAATTAATTTTTGAGTGTTGATCTTCCTGTCCAAATGGCCTCTCCCATTGGTTCATTCCTCAGTCTGTGAAATGTTCACCATGTTTGCGAGGTAGAAGGAAACAACTAGGTGTTGTACTCTTTTGATTTTACTGTTCTACTTTTCCTGTTCTACCTTGCTGAACTGTTGGGTCAAGCCCTCGGGATAAAAGGAAAAATAACGTAAATGTACTATCTCACAGGTTCCTACCAAACTTATTTGTTCATCATCGATGTACTACAGATGAATATATTACAGTAAACACGTTTTTACTTTACAGAGTCAGAAAATTATTTCTTTTTAGAATTGGTCACGTTTGTGTCCTTTCTAACTGACTAAGGTTTTATGTAAGATTACCAAGCTATTCAAATATGTAGGGACGAATGGAATGTGGATAATCCACCTCGAGAATTTCTGATGCTTTTTTTGAACAATTTTAAAAAATTGTTAAACATATGATAAATCTCATAATGTAGTATAAAAGGAAATATATTTTAAATAGTTTTGATGTCAGAGATACAGGTCCTTGGATTTCCTAAGGGAAGAATCCCATCTGTAACCCACAATTTTTTTTGTTCACATAGCAGAGTCACAGTCACATTCAAAGTTTATTGCAAAGTGAAAGCACCCTCTAAGAAGTTGCAGTGACATCACCCTGCATATGAGGTGAGCCTTGTGAATTCTTAGGGAATGGTTTATATGTTGTTCTTGGATGGGGGTATTTCTCTACCTTAATTAGGAGAAGAATATTCAAGAAAAAGGGGTGAAAATTGGGCTCGGGTGCTTTTTTGCTTGAGCAAGCTGTTTTTTGAGAATCAAAGAAAACAGAGGGTTTTTGTACTTTGTGGCTTTTTTCCTGCTCAGAAAACCACTAGGCTTTGAAGAAGGGTGAACTGATTGGTAGGGTTGTTAATGTGTTTCTAGCTGGTGTCAGCTTGAACATCCTGGATATCCATGAGCATCCTCCCTTGGGCAAATCCCTATTCTATCCTGCCTCAGCTTTTTTATCCAAATTAATTTCCACATGATAATTGTTTATTCAATAAATTTATATTAAATACTCACTGTATGCCTTCTCTGAGTTTCTATAAAATATGCATTTTATTAAAATGAACACTTTTAATTGATGCAGTCTTTTTTTTCCTACTGAGATTCCTTCGGATTTTGAGAACATGATCTAGCTGTATGGTATCCAGTACTATGGCCAGAAGTCACACGTGGTTTTTAAGCATTTAAAATGTGATTTTTCTGAATTAGGATGTGCTGCAAGTATAAAATACACTTTAGAATTCAAAGACTTCACACCAAAAAATATATAAAAGATCTAAAATTTTTCATAAATAAAAGATATGATTAAAATTATTCTTACCTGTTATTTCTTTTTTAATGTGGCTCTTAGAAACTTTAACATAACACATGTAGCTTTCATTAAATTTCTTTTCAACAGTGCTGGTCTAGATCTAGTTTGTACAGCAAATTTTAGGCCACTTTTTCTCAAAGAATGAGAAGACAATAACGTTGCCAATGTTATTTATACTTATCAGGACATTTCTACCACTAATACGCAGTAAGTCAGTAGATAGGTGACTTCTTTTTTCTAGGTCTCCCTCATCAGCACAGAAGAGGAGGCTGTACGGTGTATTTAAATAATCCCATAAATTACAAAGGTCCAAGACATGGACCCTTTACAATGTGTGGATGAAATAAGTAAAGAAGTAAGGAATGAGTAAATTTTTAAGTGGCTGGTAAACATTTTTAAAAGTTCAACTTCGCTAATAAACAAATGAAATGATACCATATAGTGCATGTAAAATAGAAAAGAATTATTTATGTTTTTATTTACTTCTAATATTCATGAGATACAAAGCTGATTTTCCACACTCCTGGCCATGATGTGGGAGCCAGATTCATACTGGGTGCATACCCATTACCAGAAATTACTTTTGTGCCCTTTGTCCCCTTACAATTATCCCCAAAACTCCATCCCCATTTCGCTCTCCCCTCAACTTCAATTCGTAGATCTAGGAATGTTCCCTACCTCTGTTGGATCATGGAACTACTGTGGTCTTTCTTTCTTGCCTTCCTGTTTCTCTTAGCTCCCAAATATCAGTGAGCACATGCGGTATTCATCCCTCTGTGCTTTGCTTGTTTCGCTCAAAATAAGTTTCTCCACATTCATCCATGTTGTTGCAAATGGGAGAATTTCATTCTGTTTTATGGCAAAGTAGTATTCCATAGTGTATATATACCAGTTTCATTATCCAATCATCTATTAATGGACATTTGGGTTGGTTCCAACTCTTGGCTATTGTAAACAGAGCTACAATAAACATGGGAGTGCAGGTATCTCTTCGGCATGATGATTTCCATTCCTCTGGATATATACCCAGAAGAGGGATTGTTGGATCATATGGAAGATCTATCGGTAGTTGTTTGACAAAACTCCAAATTGTTTTACAAAGTGGTTTTACTAATTTACACTCCAAACAACAGTGCAGGAGTGTTCCCTTCTCTCTGCAGCCTTGCCAGCATTTGTCATTCACCATCTTTTTGATCATAGCCAGTCTAAGTAGAGTGAGGTGGCATCTCAATGTGGTTTTAATTTGCATTTCCCTGATGACTAGTGATGTTGAGCATTTTTTCATGTATCTGTAGGCCATTTGTATGTCTTCCTTTGAAAAATGTCTATTCAGCTCTTTGCCCATTTTTTTAATTGGATCATTTGTAGTTGTTTGAGAAACCTCCAAATTGTTTTCCAAAGTGGTTGTACTAATTTACAGTCCCACCAACAGTGCAGTAGTGTTCCCTTCTCTCCACAATCTCGCCAGCATTTGTTATTCACTGTTTTTTTGAGTATAATTAAGTCTAACTGGAGTGAAGTGGTATCTCAATGTGGTTTTAATTTGCATTTCCCTGATGACTGGTGATTTTGAGCATTTTTTCATGTCTCTTTTGGCCATTTGTATGTCTTCCTTTGAAAAATGTCTATTCAGCTCCTTTGCCCATTTTTTTAATTGGGTCATTTATTTTTTTACTGTATAATTGCTTGAGTTCTATGTATATTCTGGATATTAGTCCCTTGTTCGATGCATAGTTGGCAAAAACTTTCTCCCACTCTGTAGGTTGTCTTTTCATTCTGTTGATTGTTTCTTTTGCTGTGCAAAAATTTTTAGTTTGATATAGTCCCATTTGTTTACTTTTTATTTTGCTGCTTTTGTTTTTGGGCTCATGTTCATAAAGCCTGTGCCCTGACCTAAGTGCTGAAGTGTTCCACCTATAATTTCCTTTAGTAATTTTACAGTTTGGGGCCTTATACCTTGGTCTTTAATCCATTTTGTGTTGATTTTAGTGTACGGTGAGAGATGCATATCTAGTTTCACTCTCTTGCATATGGATATCCACTTTTTTCAGCACCACATGTTGAAGAGGCAATCTTTTCCCCAATGTAGATTTTTGTTGCCTTTGTCTAAGATCAGATGCAATAAGCCTGAGGAGTGATTTCTGGGGTCTCTATTCTACTCCCTGTTCTGAATGTCTATTTTTATACCAGTACCATGCTGTTTTGGTTACAACAGCTTTGTAGTATAATTTGAAGTCAGGCAGAGTTATGCCTCCAGTTTTGTTTTTGTTTTTATTTTGCTCAGGATTGCATTGGCTATTTGGGGTCTTTTGTTTTTCCATATGAAAAGTAAGATTGTTTTTTCCATTTCTGTGAAGAATGCCATTGGTATTTTGATAGGGATTGCATTGAATCCGTAGATCAGTTTGGGTAGTACAGACATTTTCACAGTATTAATTCTTCCAATCCAAGAGCATGGAGTATCTTTCCATCATTTTGTGTCTTCTTTAATTTCTTTCAGAAGTGGTTTCTAATTCTCATTGTAGAGGTCTTTTACCTCCTGGGTTAAATTGATACAAGGCATTTTATTTTTTTGGTGACAATTGTAAATGGGCTTACTTTATTTTTCTTTCTGTTAATTCATTGTTTGAGTATGTAAATGCTGCTGATTTCTGGTAATTTATTTTGTATCCTGCAATGTTACTGAAGTTATTCACCAGGTCTAGGAGTTTTTTGATAGATTCTTTAGGTTTTTCTATATATAGAATCATGTCATCTGCAAATAGGGAAAATTTGACTTCATCTTCTCCAGTTTGGATTCCCTTTATTTCTTTCTCTTGCCTGATTGCTCTAGCTAGTACCTCCACTACTATGTTGAATGGAAGTGGGGAGAGTAGACATCCTTATCTTGTTCCTGTCCTTAAGGGAAAGGCCTTCAGTTTTTCCCCATTCAGAGTAATACTGGCAGTGGGCTTGTCATTAATAGCTTTTATTGTTTTAAGATATTTTCCTTCTATACCTAATTTGTTGAGAGTCTTTATCATGAAGGAATGTTGAACTCTGTCAAATGCTTTTTAAGCATCTATTGAAATAATCATATGAACTTTGTCCCTGAGCTTGTTGATGTGAAGTATCACACTTATTGACTTTTGTATGTTGAACCATCCTTGCATCCCTGGGATGAATCCCACTTGATCATAGTGTATAATTTTTTTAATATGTTGCTGTATTCTAATTGCTAATATTTTGTTTAGCATTTTAGCATCTAGGTTCATCAAGGATATTGGGCTGTAATTTTCTTTTTTTGTTTTGTCTATTTCTGATTTTGGTATAAGAGTTATGTTGGACTCATAGAATGAGTTTGGGGGAGTAGAGTCTGTATCAATTGTTTGGAACAATTTCATGAGAATTGGTATTAACTCCTCTTTAAAAGTTTGATAGAATTGAGCTGTAAAGCCATCCAAACCCAGACTTTTTTTTGTTGGAAGATTGCTAATTACCACTTCAATCTCCTTGCTTGTTACTGATCTGTTCAGGTTTTCTATGTCTTCTTGGTTCAGTCTTGGTAATTTATATGTGTAGAAACCTATCCATATCTTCCAGATTTTAAAATTTGTTTTCATACAGTTGTTTATAATAGTCTCTAATGATTCTTTGTATTTCTGTGGTGTCGGATGTAATGTCTCATTTCTAATTTTTGTTATTTGGGTCTTCTCTCTTCTTCTTTTTTTTTTTTTTTTTGTTAATCTAGCTAGTGGTGTGTCTATTTTGTTTATCTTCTCGAACAACCAACTTTTAGTTTTGTTAATCTTTTCTATTATTTGTTGGGTCTCTATTTCATTCAGTTCTGCTTGGATCGAAATTATTTTTTTCCATCTACTGACTTTAGGTTTGGATTGTTGCTGTGTTTCAAGTTCTTTGAGGCATAGCATTAGGTGGTTTATTTGGAGTCTTCCATTTTTTTTTTATAAGCATTTACTGCAATATATTTCCCTCTTAGTACTGATTTTGCAGCATCCCACAAGTTATGGTATGATGTATCTTTATTTTCATTATTTTCTAGAAATTTTTTGATTTCCAGTTTAATTTCTTCTTGGACCCATAGTTCATTCAGGAGCCTATTGTTTAGTTTTCATGTATTTCCATAGTTTCCATGGTTTGCTTATTATTAATTTCCAGTTTTAGTCCATTGTGGTCTGAAGAGATATTTTGAGTGATTTCATTTTTTTCTAAATTTACTGAGACTAGATTTGTGGCCTAATATGTGGTCTATCCTGAAGAATGTACCATGAGCTGATGAGAAGAAATTGTATTCTTTTGCTGTTGGGTGAAATGTTCTGTATATATCTGCCAAGTCCAGTTGGTTTAGGGTGTAGATTAAATCCTGTGTCTCTTTGTTGACTTGTTGCCTGGAAGTCCTGTCCCATACAGAGAGAGGGTGTTCAGATCATTTTTCTCCAATGTGAGTTGGGGATTTAAGGCAGAATGATTTAGCTTCTTTCTCTTTCTTGCTGGCATTTTTTGTTTTAACTGTAGGTTTTTCTCTTTCTTGTGTATTCGTGATGATGGTCACCATTATAGAGATTCCGATGAATGACTCCCTTGAGAATTTCTTGCAGGCAAAGAAATTTGTTTGTCTGGGAAATACACTTTTTCTCTCTCATTTCTGAAGGAAAGCCTTGCTGAGTGAAGAATTCTTGGCTGGCAGGTTTTTTTCCTTTTAGTATTTTCAATATATCATTCCACTTTCTTCTGGCGTGTATGGTTTCAGTTGAGAAGTCTGCTGTTAGTTTGATGAGGGTTCCCCTATAATCACCCTACACTTTTCTCTTGCTGCTTGTAGAATTCTGTCTTTGTCTTTGAGCTTTGTGAATTTAACTATAATATGTCTTTGGGAGGATATTTTTGGGTTGAGTCTGTTTGGGGACCTTTGAGCTTCCCGGATCTGAATGTCTGTATCTTGCCCTACACCTGCTAAGTTTTCTGTTACTATTTCATGGAGTAGATTTTCAATACCTTTTCCCTTCTCCTGCCCTTCAAGAATACCCACAATTCAGATTTTAGAGTGCTTGAGATTATCTGCTGTCTCTCTTAGGTTTTCCTCATTACTTTATATTCTTCTTTTCCTTTTTATTATTGTCTACCTGAGTTATTTCAAAAAGACCATCTTCAAGCTCTGACATTCTTTGTTCTGCTTGCTCTACCCTGATGCTCCAGCTCTCAGTCATGTTTTTTATTTTGTTGAATGAGTCTTTCATTTCTAGAAGTTCTGCTACACTCTTTTTTATGGTATTAATCTCGTTGCAGATTTCCTCCTTCATATTCTGGATGTTTTTTCTTGTTTCATTCTGTTCTCTAAATGAGTCTTCCTTTATTTCTTCATGTTTTTTAAGATTATTACTTGAAATTCTTTTTCAGACATTTCAAGGATTCCCTGTCCATGGAGTCTGACTTTGGGGCATTACTGTGTCCTTTTGGTGGTGTCATTTCTTCTTTATTGTTTGTACTTCTAGTGTATTTTTTGCTCATGGTTGGTCATTTGGTAGGGGGTTTGCTTCTTCTATTACACTGAGGTTGGCTGTGGAGTGGCCTTGGTTGCTACTGCAGGGGGTGAACTGTCTTATTTGACAGTAGGTGTGGTGGTGGTTATGTTAAACCAACTTGGTTCCCATTCAAGACTCTGTGGCCATAGAATGAGCCCCTAATTCATGGAGTTCTGCTCGTACAAACTTGTTGGGTCAGATCCGTGGGCCGGTGCTCCCCCCTGGGTCTGAGGTGGGATGAGGGGCTACGTGGAGCGACGTGGTTCTGCTGGCTAGCTGGTGCCAGTGTGCTCACCTGCACAGTACCAGTTCAGCGTGGCAGGGTGGGGCCTGGAGTTCCCCCCCTGCCTGGGTCCAAGGCGGAGGGGTGTGGTGGCCACATGGAGCCACACAGTTCTTCTGGTTTCCTGGCCTAGAAAAGATTTTTTAAATAATAGTATCTAGCACTAGAGACGGTATAAATTGAAATTGTCACTATGTAAAAAGAGTTTTAAAAAAATCCTTAACTTTCTTCCAAACAATTCCACTTCTGGAAATTTAGATAACCAGAGACACACACAGAGCTTACTCTATGAGGATATTCATTCTACAGCATGAATCAAAGGCAAGGGCAAGAGTGAAATCATGACAAGCACGTGACTGCTGTGGACAGGCAGTTGTGTGGTAATATGCAAAATATTCCTTTGGTAATAAGAATTACTAGGTGTCATATTGAGAGTGTCATAATTCCTGCTTGGGCAGGAAAGATAAATGTCACTTAAATTTGGATTTAAATGTAGATGTGACTGCATTTTCTAGGGTAGAGTGGTGATATCAGGGAACATTTAGATTGCATGCATAAACAGATGCACTTACACCAACACAGGTATCAACCTGTAGATTGATGGACAGACAGAGGTGTTTTGTTTTTTAATGAATAAAATATATTGTGATAGATTCAACTATTGGCTCTAGTTCTTTACCCCTCCTTGAATCCCTATTCTCATCATGACCTCGTCATACGCAGACTCCCCTTCCCTATTTATCACCTTTGGATTCAGTCATGTGACTTTTTTTGAAAAATTGCATGACTCACGCATGGGCTTGAAATGTGCTTATACATTGGGTCATGCTCTTTTGCACTTCTGCCATCACCATTAGAAAATCTCCCAGCCAGTCAACCTTCAGTGTAAAGCAGAACCACCTCAGCTAACCTGTAGATTATGACAACAAATGGTTTTGAGTTAAGATTCTGAGTTTTGTGGCTGTTCATTAGGCAGCAAAAGTTAACTGATAAGTGCATTAAGGGCTAGCAGTGGTTATAGAAATTTATATCTTAATTTTTATTTTTTTCTTTGTTTTCTACAATGAGCACATATTATTTATTCTTAAAAATATTTTTAAAGGTTAAGAAAAATAAATATTAAATTGCATGTGAAATTTCAATTATAGATGTTAGAAAAGCCATCAAAATAGGAAAATAAGCAATAATTTATAAATAATCATTAAATGACATATGATTATTTACCTACAAAATGCAGAATAATTAAATATTACCCATAAACTATTCTCCCTCAAAAGGCAGATTAACAAAAAGAAAATGTACATCAGAGTATAAATCCCTGAGAGTTCATGTTTTCTTATATAGTTCACAAAGCATATTTATCTCACACTGCCTGGAAAGGCAATATGCATGGGATTCCAGAACCAGACACCTTATTTTTTCATCCAGGCTCTACCGTTTACTAGCTATGTGATCTTGGGAAAATGACTTAACTTCTCTGTGCCACTTTTTTCATCTGTAAAAGTGGGATAATAATAGTACTTAATTATAAATTATTTTGAGTACTAAATGTAAGGCATTGAAAACAATACCCACAAATGCATGAGGATTATGTACATGTTAAGTATTATTTTATTGTCAAAAACATTTTGCTGAGTTTTCATTTTGCATTAAGAAATTAATGGACCTTTAATACAGAAAGACTCTATTGAGAACCTTAACACTTAAAATGCTAAAGCATAGAAATAATAACTTTCTGACAAGAGATAATCCCTAAAACACTACAGGAGGATTTACATTAATTTTAAGTCAGTGAAAAAGTACAAATGTTTAAAAAGTTTATCTATGACCATCACAAAAATTTATTAGCCTTCATTCCTCATTCCCCATTTGTGTAAAGTAAATGAAGCACTTCAATACAGAGACATTTTACTTTTCATCATTAATGAGTATCTAAGAAATGAAGAACTGAGAAACTCAGCTTGGCCAGATCTTAGACTAAGTAAGATCTAAGGATAGTTTGGTATCCAGAGATACTTCTTAATGTATTTTTTATGTCTGAAAATTTTCTGATGATCTCTTTTGAAAATAATGTGGAAGAAGGATTAGAATATGTTAGAAGTGCTACATAATTGAAACACTGTTTTCATGTATATTTCCTACTTTTAAAGTGACTTTTTAAACATTTTATATCATAATTACTAGCCTCATATTTCAATTTACTTATACAAATATTTGGAATTTACAATTAAACGTGTGCAGTTAGGACAGTTGCACTTCCCCTATTTTATATCCATGTAGCTTTTGGAATTTAGCATTATGCTAAATATATATATATTACCTGGCACATCTTCCTGCATGAGTTGATTGCTGTGGTCTGTGTAAAATGGCATTTAGCTTGCCTCTCATTGGCTAGAATCAATAACATAAATCTCAATTATGTACTGGAATGAAATATATTTTCTAGTTCAGTCACACTGTGAGATAAATAGGCTGTGGGGACTGGACATGGAAACTAGCCATCCTTTATCATTTGTTTCCAATTGAGAAAGGGCATCCAGAATTCCAAACAATCAACTTCCTAACTAAATGTGTAAAGTAAATGTTGTTTATAAATTGGGATCTACTTGTACTAAGGGGAAAATATTAAGAACATTTTTCCCCTCACAAAACATAGAGAACAAAAGCAAGATAATTCTATCAGCATTTGCATCTTCGACTCCAGATTTCAAGGAAAACTACCAGGATAATATACTGCAACGTGTTTATATGTTGTGATGTCAATTTCCAGTTCAAGTTAAGTCTACATTTTATTGATCTGATGAGCACACTTGCTAGCTAAAGGAAAAAGAAAATGTGGGACTAGACAGTTATCTCAGTTGGTTAGAATGCAGGCTTACAGCACCAGGGTCATGGGTTCAGATCCCCATACCGGCCAGCCACAAACAAAACAAAACAAAGACAGTATGAATTCTTTATCAGACTATTATAATTAAAAACCCTTAAAATGTTTAGACCTGTTAGCAAAACTAATTCTGGACAGCACAAGGCAGGCTGGCAGTCAGGTTTCTGAATCTAAATTTCAGCATTGTGTAGGAAAGGGTCCATAAGGAGAAAAGGTGGAGGATCTGGGTGGAGCATCCAGGACAACTTATATAACTAGGCTTGGGAAATGTCTGACTCACAACTGCCAGATGAAAATACTGGGTGATCTGAGTGTACAGGTCTATTGGATGGAAAAACTGGAAACATATCAGACACTCCACACTACCTTAGAATCCTCAGTACATATTGTCAGGTAGAGTATAGCTAACTGCATCACCCAGTGATGTTATTAATGGGTTCTGGGAGAACAACATCTCTTGATGACCTTGAGAGCCCAGTGCATCCTTGCCAATGTAGCTGGGCTAGAAGCTATCTCTGTGTCTCCTGAAGAGAACTATCTCTTCCTCTGTAGACAGTGGGTCCCCTCCACTGAGGTTGGGGCTGTGTGAATGGGTGGGGTTAATGAATGATGACAGATAGTTGAGAAAAGCCAGAGAGTACCATGAGTAGTGGAAGAGGACATGCAGCAGCAAGGAGAAAGAAATTGGATGGAGGTTGCCTTGGGGCTAATTGGCTCAGTGACTCTCGGAAAAGACTAAGTGGGGACATGTCTTGAAAAACAACCTACATAATGTCCCTAGCTCAGATTGCTTTCTCACGCTTTCTGAATTTTTGGCACACCAGAGGGTGGGTGTCCTTTAACTCTATTTGCTGGCTTATGTTGCCACCAGATACTGCCTGGGGTAGGGGTTATTAGTTTGTTTGGGCATCTATAACAAAAATACCATAAACTAAGTGGCTTATAAACAATACAAATTTATTTCTCACAGTTCTGGAAGCTAGGAAGTCCAAGATCAAGGTGCCAACCGATTCAATGTCTGGTGGGAGCCTGCTTTCTGGTTTATAAATGGCCATCTTTTTGCTGGGTCCTCACACTGTGCAAGGGATGAGAGAACTCTCTCAAGCCTCTTTTATAAGGGCACTAATCCCATTGATGAGGACTCCCCCTCAAGACCTAATTATCTTCCAAAGGCCCTGCTTCCTAATGCCATCACCATGGGGGTTAAGATTTCAACATATGAATTTTGGGGAAACATAAACATTCAGTCCATTGCAAGGGCATCGGCCCATGGTGCAACATTTGAGGAGTGAGTGATGAGCTGATGGAGACGGCACACTACCATGTTACACTGATAGGGGCTGATGGAGATGTGTGGGGTCCAATGCAGGAAGCATCACATACCAGCATCAAGAGGGTATCGGATCCTGAGAAGAAGACATCCACAATCACACTGTCAGTGGTGGTTTCCCATGAAAATTCTCAAGTTAGGTGAACAGTTGTAGCACTTTGGAATTCTTCCATGGAAGCAGAAGACCCTAGCAGGAGGCAGGCTCTGCAATTTGGTATTTTGATCCATTCATTCATTAAACACTTATTGAACACATTCTGAGGGAAATCCTAAGTAAACAAAAGAAAAGGCAAGGCACTTGATTCAGGCTGTAGGTTTGAAGATGTTGGGGAGGAGAAAGATTTGGGTTTTGGGAAGTTAGGGACTACGTGAATGGGTGGGAAGAGTCTGTAATGACTCTGAGTTCTGAAGATTAGATGATTAAGTAGAAGCTACTCCTCTTAGGTGAGGTTGGGATAAAGGAAGAGAAAAAGTTGGTGGCAATTTCAGTCAGGGTTAGAGATGAGTAAGGGTTTGGCAGATGAGGTCAGTGAGGGCTATGTAGACAGCAGTGTTCTGCAGACTGTCAAGTGATGTCCAGCAGGAGGTAGAAAATCTGAGTTTGGCTACCAGGAGAGGGAAATGGGCTGGAGATTATGTTTGGCTGTGTCAAGAGAGGTCATGTGAGGCCATAGATGGAGTTAAAATCAAGTGTTGTGCATACAGTGGCCTATATTCTATCTCCTTTCCTGTAAACATTGCTGGAAACCAAAATTGTTCAAAGTTTAGTAAATCCAGGGAAGAGTTTAAAGGGATAAAGTTCTCACCTAGAAACCCACAAGTCAGAGAAAGTTTTCCAGTGTTTCCTTAAGCTCTCTTTTTAAAGCATATATTTGTGTCCTTGCTATGTATTGTCTACATATGTGTAATTGTGGGTTAGATATAAAGTCATATATCCTGACTTTTTAATCTCACATCTGCTATGTTGGGTCACTTTTAGGACTATACTCTTGATTGCCTTTGGCTAAGATTGAGATTACACCCACAATACCCAGACATTTATCTGCTGTAACTATTATGTTTGTTCTGGGCAGCTGGCAACTCTACAGCAATTTAAGTTTCTCATGACATACAGAGCAAGGGACTAGAGGCAATCTTGGGCTCTGGTTCTTGGAGGCTGGGACTCCACGATGCATCCTTTATCTAACTAGCAGACAGTCACTGCCAAATTTTAGACATGAGACCATTTATTCCAAGATAAGCCTTCCTCTGAAATCCAACCCATTAACAAGAGAAAGGCTGAGTAGTCTGGATAACGGGAGGACTGCAAACCCAGAGTTTTGCCCACTCCATACTTCTTCTTCCCCCTCAGAGCAGTGGGATCTGGCACCCACAAAGCTCTATGGTGCCTCTCCAGCACTGCTGGAAAGCTCAGTGCTAGGAGACCTTTCCTCAGACACGGACATCCTCTGGGGTTGCCAGACTTCCTGAATGTACAGACCAAATTTGCTGTGTGATTTTGTCCTGCACCCTGTATTGATTGACTGTCAGGAAACCCTGAATGTCCTGTATATTTTTTCCCAGTAAGTTACAAAAGTTCAGCATTATAGTTATTTTTTTCCACCACAGTAATTGACACATAAATCCTTTAGACAACGCTGTCTGAAATCATACCTTCACAAAGAAAGATCTTGTTTTTCCTGCAGATTTCGTTGAGGGAAGACCAAAAGGGGAGATTTAGAATTAAAGGAAGGAAATATCCAAGAAAAGAAAAGTCTGATTTCTGTCAAAGTCCCAAGTCGTGAACAAGTAACCACTGTTAATTAGCTGTAACTTCTGATCAGTACATTTATCCTATCAATGACAGCTTCGTTCCAAAAGCTTCTCAAAGTTATCAAATCAATGACTGCACCAGGCTTCCAAAAAGCAGCCAATCGCTGATAAAACCTCAGTCCTGAAAGTCAGCCAATCAGTGACAGCCTCACACATCCTGACAGTAGCCAATCAGCACGTTCTTCTGTCCAATTGCTATCCATGCTTCTCAAGGAGCTGGTCACCACAGCCCAACTTACATGACCACAAGAAAACCACGAAAAGTCCATCATTCCCTAAACAGTCTGGCTTCTGAACCTCCACCAATCGCTGACCCCCCCAGGCTAAACAAAACCTTTCTATTAGATCTGCTCTTGGTATGTTGGAAAGACTTCACCTAACAAGGACAGTTCTCCCTTCAAGAAAATGGGAAATTTACCTTTTGAATCAGATATCTAGTTCAATTTATTAGTTCTCAAACTCACAACCTTTTAATCGTTCAACCCTTGTGTACAGACTTGTTCAGACTTGAGAGTGACAGACATACTGACGTGGCCATGAGATTTTCAAATTCAGTCTTCTCAATTTTTTGTAATGGCTGCTATCATCTATTTTAATTTGTGTATATTTGAACCTGGAAATGTCCAAACACAAATGTAAACGTGATACATTTTATGAGCAGTAGATATTTACTAAATAAGGAACAAGTCCTTTCAAAGCTTTTTGTGCAATATGAAAAACTGTTTATTCAATATAGAAAATGGAGAAAAGTCAGATAAAAATCAGCATATACTGACAACTTAGTATAAAAGATGTATGATTTCCTCAACTAGTACCAAAGACAATGATAAAATAACATTTCAATGAAAAGATGTCAGGCTGGATCACAGACCCCTCTGCCCCATCCTGTACAGGTCCTGAACCAGGTAGTTGAAAAAAGATTTTGGCAGCTGATAACAGGATAGACATGCTTTATTCCAGACAAGAGCTCCACTGCCAGTGGTTTGGAGCTGCTGCCTTTTATACTAAAACTACACAAAAATAACAATGAGCCCAGGGGTACATGGGTGCACATGTGCACCAACACTTTTATGTAACTTGTTTACAATGATGTGCTGAATCATACCCAGTCAGTTATGAGGCAAGAGGGTCTGACTAAACTAACTCCATTTTCCTTATAAAAGACATTCAGCATAAGAAGATAATCACAGCAGAATTTGTAACGGCCTTCCACAATGTATATCATCATTGATCTTTCAGCTCAAATCGGAAGCAAATATTCAAGTGCCAGGACAAAATCTCCTGTAATCATAAAAAATGTAATAGTTTAATTTACAATTGCAGTGATTATCAAAGCTCTAAATGCCACACCTTTTTATTTCACGGCCATAGATGCATGCAATGACAATACAGAATTCATTTTTCCTTTGCTTGTGAAATTGTTTTCTCATGAAAATGGCTTTCTTATTAGGCTATAGTAAAGTCCTTTTCAGATGTAACTTCAGAAATGTTAACAACTTTTTCAGACTTTTTTTAAAGTTAGATGTTAATGAAGTGGTTAAAGTTGAAATAAAGCTTGTATGATTCCTTAGTGGATGTTTGCAGTACTAACTATATTCTGCGTAAGACAACATAAACAGCATCTGCTGTCCTTTTTAGTGAAATTGAAGTAATAGCCATAAAATAACTGTCCTACTGTAGTCTTTATGCTTTTTGAACTGAGAGATTATACCTTTTTTTCTGCTTTTTGCTAGTATTCAGAATCCTTTAATTCCCATTCAAAAAATCCATTCACTCTCTTTAACAAATGCATTTGAGAGAATCTTTAGTCTATTTGAAACACTAATGCCATGTTTATCATATTTTAATTCTAAAGGAAAGGACACTGTGGGGAAAATAAGATAATTTAGTAAGGCTCCCTTGGATCAGGTCTGGTTGGGGGTCGAGCAGCACATTCTTAACTCTTTGTAAACAAGTTGTGTGGGTGGAGTTAGTGAACACGTGCACCAATGTATCTTTTTAGTTTTGTTGCTATTGTGTGTTCTTGAGTTTGTGAAGCAGAGCTAGCCACAGAGCTTGTGTCTAAAAATAGAGCATGTTTACTTTGCTGGCAGCTGCTCAGTTTTTCTTTGGACTTTGCTCATTGCAGTTGACTTTCAGAGTTTCTCTTTTTGTACTGCCTAGCTCTCAGACGTGTGTGTGCTGAGTAACCACTGTTCCTACTTCAACCAAGGCTCTAAGAACCTTTTTGCCAGTTGCCTAGCTCATGGACCTGCATCTGAAGGGTTTGAGAATGGGCTCGAAGGGTCTGTGAGCTACATACCTTAGCCCTAGCTCTACAGACCACCAAATTCTTGTTGACTTTTAAAATAAGCTACTCAGCAAAGTCTACTTATTTTTTATAGTTTTCAATATCTCACTAGCAATAGGATTATATGCATTCAAAAAAGAACATAGTGTTATTAAAGAACTTCATTGATTAAAGAAATTGTTGAGTGTGTTTAAAAAATAATCAGTAGATATTCTTGTACTGAAATACATTATTTCAGTAGACATTAAGTAGATATTAACGTAATGAAAAATGTATCCTTTTAAGTATCAAGGCTGTTCTTAAAATGGGCAACATTACTTATGAACAGAAAAAGAAATTCTAACTTGAAATGAATAATTATTATGGTATTTGTCAAAACTGTGGTTTGAAATAGATTTCTTCACTTGAAGAATTTGATTTAGTAACACAGAGGTCACTAAATATTCTTCCAGCATGGGAATAAGAAAAACAGCATAACAATTATGACATGCTCTCTTTTGCCAGTGGAAATCTTTCTAAAATATTTCAAGAAATGCAACACAATTTTGGAGAATGGAAATGTAAGCTATGCCATGAAAGATGGTAGTATGTGCTTCAACAAAGCAAATTTGAGGAGCAGTTCTCAGAGCTGTTAACTTTGTTCTAGTACATGTTCAGTATATTAGCTCATAACACTAACGTTGAGCATATGTTCTCATTAGTGAATCTTCGAAGGACAAAAAAATGAAGTTGGAAGGACCACTGCAGAAAATGTTACAATGTAAATCTAACAGAGGCTGTAACTGCAAAGAATTTTATAAGCAAATTTTGCAAAGCAAGAAAGTGTTAAAAAGAAGAAAATCCCCAGGAGATTATGACTAAAGAGACAGGTATACAGTTTATTTATAATTTATTTCAGATAAACAACAAATTGTGCTTCAGTGTAAGTATATCCCACACTTTTTTCCTTTTTATCTTAACGTGTGTATGTATAGGCAACATTATGGTCTGAATTGTGTCTCCCCAAAATTCATTTATTGAAATCTTAACCCTCAGTACCTCAGAATGTGACTTATTGGAGATATGGTATTTAAAGTGGTAATTGGGTTAAAATGAGGTCATTAGGGTGAGCCTAAATCTAATATGACTGGAATCCTTACAAGAAGAAGGAGATTAAGACTCCTACACTCAGAGGGAAGATGATGGATGAAGGAGAAGGAGAAGACAGCATCTACTGTTCACAGAAAACCAACCCTGCTGACAACTGGATCTCAGACTTCTAGCACCCAAAACTGTAAGAAAAAAATAAATCCATGATGTTTAAGCCACCTAGTCTGTGGTACTATGTTATTGCAACCCTAGCAAACTAATATAGATAATTAGAAATAATTCAGATTTGACTACATGTCTTTCAATTTTATTGTTAAATATGGCAGCCATAGGTAAGGGAAAATGACAGATAAAGCTGCCTCACATTATATCCACCCTCAGGGACTGCAAGGAATTCTGCCTGGATGATGAACAAAAGATGGCTTCATAAGAAGTGGTCTCAAATTTACAAGAACAAATAATCTAATCTCACATACTCTTTTCCAGAGGAGAGGAAAAAGAAACACTTCCTTACTCAGTTTTATGCTACCAGACTCCTGATACAAAAACCTGAGGAGAAAGGTACAAAAAGAGCAACTTACAGGCCAATTTCACTCATGAAAATAGATTCAAAAAGCCTAAACATGATACTAGCAAACAGAATCTGCATATACAAAAATAAAAATACATTTGGAGCTAATTTACTATTAGAAAGTCAGCTAATGCAAATTATTGTAATATTATAAGAAAACATTCATATAATCATTTTAATGAAAGAAAGCATTTAACAAAATTAAACATATATTCATAATGGAAAATAGGAAAAATATTTTTGGCAATCTAGTCGTAAAAGAAAATTCTTTAATCTGCTAGAGATTATCAGTCAATGGTGAAATTTTAAAAGATTTCCACTTGAGACAATGTTGTTCTCTATGGCTATTAACCACTGTATTGCAAGTCCTCATTGCTGCAGTAAGTCAGATAGTATAAAAAAAATATATTGAAATTGTATAGGATGAAACAAAATTGTTATTTAGAAATGATATGATTGCATATATGGGTAATCTAAAATAATCTGAGCACGATATATGAGAAACAATAAGAGTTTTCTGGATATTAATTCCTTACAACAAAATATGTACGTATAACAATATATGTATGCCTGCATATCAGGAAAAGAAGCTTAAATATAAAATTAAGAAACAATCTGCAAAAGGTTTAAAAAGTCAAGTACCTTGGAGTACATCTAACACAAAATGTACAAGACATTTACAGAGAAATTTTGTAGTCTTAATGAGGAAAGTTTTAGAAGACCTAAACAAATGGGGAGATATACATTTTCATGAATTGAAAAGCACAATAATAACCTTGTAATATGGTCTCCATCTGTATTTATTATATAATGTAATTCTTTCAACTTCATATGAGATAGGTTAGGTGTTTTTCTTCAAATTTGAAGATAAAGGAACTGTTGGCCAATAAATTCAAGTAACGTGCCCAAGAGCATGCAGTATGTAGCAAGGGCAGAACTTGAATATGTATTTCTCTGTCTCTAAAGTTCCTTCTTTCTCAACACCAGTGGAGTAGACAGTTAAAACCCAGCCCATTTACCCTTAGTTGCCTCTTACCAGCTCTGTGCCCTCTCTTCAGGCCTCTGCATGCTTTGCTCCCAAGCTGTCACACATTCAACTCTCAGAGGATTACCCTTGGTTACTGGAGTCTCCTTGCCCACACAGAAGGTCAGAAATATTTAGCAATTTTATATTTCTTTTATTTCCTCCAAATCTCCATGTAATGGCCTCTTTGCCAGGACAAAGAATTGGAAGTGCCTAGGAATTTTATACCCTCTCATTCAATCCTAGAATGGTCCATAGCCAATGACTAAATGATTTGGAATTACAGAAGGCCAGATCCTTTGCTTCAAGACCCCAAAACTTTTGATGAGTACTTTATGCTCCTGAGCTCCCTGTGGGTACTGGCTGAGTCTGAAACCTCAACTGAAATTATACCCTTACTTGGCTTCTTCTACTTTTCTATCCTGCATCCTCTAGTTTATTAATAGTTTTGCCTGGGAGCAAATCCTTAATAAAACATTACATTTGAAATCTTGGCTTATCTGGAAAAACATCACCTACTAAACTGTAAGATATTTACTTCAAATTTACAGTCTAAGTGAATACCGCAAATCATGTGGATACGCTTATTACATGAGCTTTATAAAATATATATATTATGAATGTGAAATTAGGCATAATAATTTAAGGTGACTATTCAATTAGAGTAATGTTTATAACACTCTTTTGGTGATCTTTGCCCAGTAATTTCATACACCTTACTTTCATTTTTTTTCCTTTTGTAAATGAGTATATTGGATCAGATATTCTTTAAGAAAATAGATTTCAACCAGGAGTGATTTCCCCCCTGCCACTGACATTTGGTAATGTATGGACACATTTCAGGTATCACAACTGAGGAGGGATGCTACTGGTGCTTCTAGTGGGTAAAAGGCAGGGATGCTGCTTAACAGCCTACAATTCCAAGGACAGCCCCCAGAACAAAAATATTATCTGGCCCAAAATATCAATAGTGTTGAGGTTGAAAAATCTTGATTGAAGTTCCATTCTGCCCCTAAAATTCAGTGATAAATTCTATCTTAGTCTATAATTATGTCAGTTCATCATTTTAAGATGGAATCAACACATTTTAATCCTATGAGAAACCAATCAGCTCATTCAAATAGCTTAGTACTAATCAGTTGGTTATTAGTCTGTTTATAAGCAGGTGATAGTCAGTTATGGTATACTATCTACGTATGAACACACAACCTTTGTACCCAGCATTCAATGATCTGCTTGCTGCTCTACAAAATACTTTTTATTTTTTTGTTTTTTAAATGTGGAACAGAGGATAGAGATTACCTAATGAAAGTAAATACAATGTCAATTTCTTTAACATAAAGTGGCATGAGCAAATTAAATAGCACATGCAATGTTCTATGTTAGTCAATCTTGTGCTGCTATAACAGAATACAATAAATGGGGTAATTTGCAATAAAAACAAATTTATTTCTCACAGTTCTTGGTCTGGAAATTCCAAGATTGAGGGGATGGCATTTGGCAAGGGCCTTCTTGGTGTCATCTCATGGTAGAAAACAAAAAGGCAAGAGAGAGTGAGAGACAGCAAGAGATCAAACGCACAGCCTCAAGCCCTTTTATAATCAACATTAGTCCATTCATTAGGGAGCAGCCCTCATGACCTAAACATCTCCCATTAGGCCCCACCTCCCAACACTGTTGCATTGGGAATTAAGTTGCCAACATATGACCTTTAGGGGACATATTCAAACTATAGCACGTGCCATTTTATAACACACAATAATCATAGGCAGTTAATTAAAAAACTATATAAAGAGTGTGTACTTTTTTTTTTTTTTTTTCCTTTTTGTCTTTTTTCGTGTCCAGCCACGGACCGCAACCCTCAGTGTTGCACCCGTACCGGACCGGGACCGGCAACGGGATCGCAACCCTCGGTGCTGCGCCCGCCCCTCGCTCAGCCAGTGAGCGGGAACTGGTCTGTATGTGGGATCCGAACCCTCGGCAGGAGCGCCGCCGCACTCCCAAGCGGCGCACTGTAGCAGTGCGCCACTGGGCCGGCCCAAGAGTGTGTACTTTTTGACTTTTTATCTTAATCTCAGTAACTGAGAGAAACTAATTTGACACTCTAATTTACTATTGTTAATAGAGCAGGATCCTAATGACAGTTGCCATATTAGACTTTTTTGGAACAGTGAACACATTAAAAGTAGCTGTGATTAAAAGTCCATTTGTCTCTCTGCTCGGCCATTTTCTGCCATGTGAGACCCCTGGGTCACTGTTGCCACCACCAAGGCCTTCACCACATGTGCTCCCTGGACTTTGGACTTCCCAGTCTCTAAACCTGTAAATGATAAATTTTGTTTTCTTACAAATTACCCAGTTTCAAGTATTTTGTTATAAGCAACAGAAACCGACTAATATGCTGTGTTTGTAAATGACCATGTGGATGAAAGCCATCCATCGACCAGGAACACCTGCATTGTATTGACATATGGCGAAGAGTCCGGAGCGGGCATGCCAGAAGACAGTGTGAGCCTGAGAAGTGTGCACTGTGCTGCCAGAGTACTATTTGCATTTCCAAGAGCAACAAAAAAAGAATAAATCAGTGATCAACTAATCTACAACAACAAAAATGCAACTACAGATTTGAGGTTTCAGGGCCGACACAAAAGAATATTCCTGAGAGTGCCCAAGCCATGCTGCAGGACCGAGTGAGCAGCCCGAGGCAACAAAGGCCAAGAAAGATGGCAGCGATGACGCAGAAACGGAGAGGAAGGCGCTGGACCGGCCCAGCTCTGTGAGCTCTGTGAGTGATCCCCAGCCCAGCCCAGCTTGCGGGACAGGCACCCGTTGGCTCCCGCCTACCACACCAGGCTAGGCACCAACACCAGTGCTGCCTCCATTTTCTCGGGTGGGGGCAGAGCCGGCCAGCTCGGATTGGCCAGGCCTGCCCTCCTCGCTTGGCGCGGCTTCGCTTGGCGCGGCTT